>NC_051223.1:38955115-38977615 GCF_015220715.1 Pygocentrus nattereri
TACTGTAATACTATACAACGAATTAATACCGAGACTGATATTTAAGCAGTAGAACGCAGAGGGAGTGTGTCGTCATGAAATAACATCACGGCTGTGATTCGGTGGCCGTAGATCATCAGAGCCGTGATGTTATCGGTGATCACACACTCCCTATCGGGTTCTACTGCTTTAATACAGCAGTTAAACAAACACAGTAAGAAATGAATAAACTGGGTGTTTAATATGTTTTAATGTTCAGTTCCTTCCTTCAGTCCATGACTGAGGTGTCCTTGAGCAAGACACCTAACCCCCAACTGCACCCTGGGTGCCATGGATAGGGCTGTCCGTCGCTACAGGCCAGTGTGCTCACTGCCCCCTAGTGTGTGTGGGTGTTCACTAGTGTGTATGTGGTGTTTCACTTCACAGATGGGTTAAATGCGGAGGTGGAATTTCCCCGTTTGTGGGATTAAAAAGTGTCATTCTTAAGATCAGCTTTATGCTGAGAAGGCAGCCGTGTGTGTGTGTGTGTGTGTGTGTGTGTGTGTGTGTGTGTGTGTGTGTGTGTGTGTGTGTGTGTGTGATTGCACTCCTTGTACTTATTTAAGCCCATTACTGCACATTAGTGCCCATTAAAACACAGTAGATAAATCCTGTAGACTAGTTATTACACTAATGCTGTTGCGAGTGTTCGGTCATTAAGAAGCTTTTACCATCGACTTCAGTGTTTATGGAGATGAAGCTGCTGGTGTGTGTTTATGCAGTAATATAGTAGAGAGCGTGCTGTACAGTGAGATATTGGCACTGGTGCGCTGAGATCATGGACATGAGGCTAAAGGACTGAGTAGATCAGCAAAGCAGTTTGGATATCAGTACAGCAGCACCTCCTGTGCATTGCAGTGGTTTTACCACAGGTGCATTGATAAGTTGGTCTGAAAAAGCCATTATTATTATTATTATTATTACTATCATTATTATTATTATTATTATTATTATTATTATTATTATTATTATTGTTACTAGTACTACTACTACTACTTCTTCTACTACTACTAGTGCATGGTTCAAATTCTGCAACCCTTCTTCTCTTACAGCTTTTGAGCTTGAACAAATGCATAGCAACCCCCAGAGAAACCACAACAATGACATAGCATCACTTGGAATACCATAGCAACAGCCTAGTCACACTCTTTGGCTACCATAGCAGCTTTGCAACCACCTGGGATACCATAGCAACCACCTAGCAACGCCTTCTATACCACCTGGGATACTACAGCAGCAGCCTGGCCATATACAGTGGGTTGCAAAAGTATTCATACCCCTTGAACTTTTCCATATTTTGTCACATTACAACCACAAACATAAATATATTTCACTGGAATTTAATGTGAAAGACCAACACAAAGTGGTATACAATTGTGAAGTGGAAAGAAAATTATACATGAATCAAAACATTTTTTACAAATAAAAAACTAATAAGTGCGACGTGCAAAAGTATTCAGCCCCCCTGAGTCAATACTTTGTGGAGCCACCTTTTGCTGCAATTACAGCTGCAAGTCTTTTAGGGTATGTCTCCACCAGCTTTGCACATCTAGTGACTGAAATTCTTGCCCATTCCTCCTTGCAAAACAGCTCAAGCTCAGTCAGATTGGATGGAGAGCGTTTGTGAACAGCAGTTTTGAGATCTTGCCACAAATTCTCAATTGGGTTAAGGTCTGGACTCTGACTGGGCCATTCTAACACATGAATATTCTTTTTTTTAAACCACTCCATTGTAGCTCTGGCTTTATGTTTAGGGTCGTTGTCCTGCTGGAAGGTGAACCTCCGCCCCAGTCTCAAATCATTTGCTGACTCCAACAGGTTTTCTTCCAAGATTGCCCTGTATTTGGCTCCATCCATCTTCCCATCAACTTTGACCAACTTCCCGGTCCCTGCTGAAGAGAAGCACCCCCAGAGCATGATGCTGCCACCACCATATTTGACAGTGGGGATGGTGTTTTCAGAGTGATGTGCAGTGTTATTTCTCCGCCACGCATAGCGTTTTGCATTGTGGCCAAAAAGTTCTATTTTGGTCTCGTCTGACCAAAGCACCTTCTTCCACATGTTTGCTGTGTCCTCAACATGGCTTCTGGCAAACTGCAAACGGGACTTCTTATGGTTTTCTTTTAACAATGGCTTTCTCCTTGCCACTCTTCCATAAAGACCACATTTGTGTAGTGCACAACTAATTGTTGTCCTGTGGACAGTTTCCCCCACCTGAGCTGTGGCTCTCTGCATTTCATCCAGAGTCACCATGGGCCTCTTGGCTGCCTCTCTGATCAGTGATCTCCTTGTTCGGCCTGTAAGTTTAGGTGGACGGCCTTGTCTTGGCAGGTTTACTGTGGTGCCATACTCTTTCCATTTCCGGATGATGGATTGAACAGTGCTCCGTGAGATGTTCAAAGCTTGGGAAATCTTTTTATAACCTAAGCCTGCTTTAAACTTCTCCAAAACCATATTCCTAACCTGTCTGGTGTGTTCTTTGGACTTCATGATGCTGTTTGCTCCCCAATATTCTCTTAACCAACATCTGAGGCCGTCACGGAGCAGCTGTATTTGTACTGAGATTAGATTACACACAGGTGGACCCTTTTGAGTCATTAGCAGTCATCAGGCAACTTCTGAATGCAATTGGTTGCACTCAGGGAAAAGGGGGCTGAATACTTTTGCACGTCGCACTTATTAGTTTTTTATTTGTAAAAAATGTTTTGATTCATGTATAATTTTCTTTCCACTTCACAATTGTATACCACTTTGTGTTGGTCTTTCACATTAAATTCCAGTGAAATATATTTATGTTTGTGGTTGTAATGTGACAAAATATGGAAAAGTTCAAGGGGTATGAATACTTTTGCAACCCACTGTATTTGTAACCACCTGGAGTACGATGCAACAGCTTAGCAACATCATAGCAACTCCCTGGGATATCATAGCATGGCCTAGCAACTATTTAACAACCACCAAGCAATGCCCTAACAACAAGTTGGAATACCGTAGCAACATCATAGCAACTACCTGAAATTACTGTATAAGCCCAATGAAGTTATTCAACTTAACACAGTTATTTAACTGTGTTTTGACGAAAGGTGGCGTATTTAAGGTAGAACGGGGCGTCCACTCATGTCTGGTGTAAACAGCTTCATTGATTACAATGGAAGCATTTTGGTTCTGTCGTTGTTACTAAATTGCTGTACACTGCAAAAAATACTACCTTGTCAAGTAAAATGATCTTAACTTTAGTTAATAAATCTAATATTTCTCCTGTAGAGATTGTTGTAAGCTTAATTTAAGATTATCTACCTTATTTCTAGACATTTTTTACTTTCTTACAAGCAAAACTCCTCCCAGTACAACCGAAACTCCTCCCAGTAAAACCGAAACTCCTCCCAGTACAACCAACACTCCTCCGAGTACAACCAACACTCCTCCCAGTACAACCAACACTCCTCCCAGTACAACCAAAATACCTCCCAATGGAGCCTAAACACCTCAGTGTACAACCAAAACTCCTCCCCGTACAATCGAACCTCTTCCCACTACAATCGAAACCCCTCTCAGTACAATCGAAACTCTCCATGCAGTGCATCACTGGGCGTGTGATCCGTGTCTGTGAGGAAGACAATCATGGAAGACTCTCACTGTTGGGAACCGGATGGAAAGAAATGCTTAACAGAAACACGAACAGACTCTACTGAGCAAAACAAACTGCAGTTAGAGAGGCTGACTGGATCAACAGTTGGTAATTGGTAGCTGCGTTATGAGCAGATTTGCATATTCCGTCCTGCAGCAGTCGGATTTCAGTCTGACTAACCGGAGAAGCGTTTGACTGCCAGTTGTAAATGCATGAGGCAAAAATCTAATCCGGATGAGTAAAATGATCCCACCATGTCGGCAGACAAGTTAAGAAATGTGATCTGCCACTTTGGTGAGAAATTTACTGGACAAAATTAACTCAAACAAGTGAATAATGTCTAGAAATAAGATAGATAATCTTATAATAGGTGCACAACCATCTCAAAATAGGAAATATGATTGGACTAGATTTAAGATCTTCACTCGATATGATATTATTTTTTGCCATGGCCAAGATGGTATTTGTTATAGTTATTTTCAGCCGAGTTCTTACTTAAACTTTGTTGTGGCTTTGACTTTAACAGCTGGTTGCTCACAGGCGAATAAGGCTGCATGACACTTTCAGATCGGAGATTAGCTCGGAGTGCCAGTATCAGGAGATGCCGCTCGTATATCATACCTCTCAGACAGTCGCATTGCCAGGTTGCATCTAACTGTGGTGTAATTAGAGTTAGACGATTATTCCTCCTGCCTTTAGAAGGACTATCGGATTCTCTCAGGCTCTGAGACGATGATGTTTAGTGAAACCACTCAGGTGTGTGTGTGTGTGTGTGTGTGTGTGTGTGTGTGTGTGTGTGTGTGTGTGTGTGTGTGTGTGTGTGTGTGTGTGTGTGTGTGTGTGTGTTGAGGACCACAGTGCTGAGTTAATCCCAGCTCTCCCTGTATGAAATATTAAAGCCTATAGATCTGACTCATCTAATATTAATTAGCCTTTTTGTGGAGAGTGACCAAATCTCCACAAATAGACATGCGCTCCAGAAGGCACGGCGACTCAGCATCTCTCTTTACATACTCTATTTCTCTCTCGCGCTCGCTCACCCAACACTCTGTTTAATGCCTTCCAATCAGAACAGACATGTAGAGTTTTATCTCTGTCTGATGTTTGAGGAAAGTCCTCATCTGTACCATAAAGTTCGGTAGGCTTACAGTTTAGTTTAGTCCCTAAACTCAGTCGTAACGTCTTATAAATACATATACATCTACCTTCTATTCCACTGCAGCCAAATTTTAGCAACCACCTGGGACAACATAGCAGTAGCCTAGCAACACTTGGGATAGCATAGGAATGGTCTAGCAGCAATGTGGAATAGCATAACAACAGCTTAGCAACACTGTAGCACATTGTAGCAACCACCTGGGAGAGCATGGCAATAGCCTAGCAACCACCTGGGATAACTTAGCAACAGCCTAGGAACACCGTAGCAATCACGTAGGATAGCATAGCAACACCAAAGTAACTACGTGGGAGAGCATAGCAATAGCCTGGCAACACCTTAGCAACCAGGTGGGATAGAATACCATTGGCCTAGCAGCACTTTAGCAACAGCCTAGTAACAATGTGTCAACCATGTGGGATAGCATAGTAACAGTCTATCAACACTGTAGCAGCCACATGGGAGCTCATAACAGCAGCCTAGCAACACTGTAGTGACCAGGTGGGATTGCATACCAACAGATGAGCAACACCTTAGCAACCAGATGGGATAGCATAGCAACAGACTAGCAACACTGCATCAACCACGTGGGATAGCATAACAATAGCCTAGCAAAACCTTAGCAACCACATGGGAGATTGTAGCAACAGCCTAGCAACACCTTAGTGACCAGGTGGGATAGCATAGCAACAGCCTAGCAACACCTTAGAAACCAGGTGGGATAGCATAGCAACATCCTAGCAACACCTTAGAAACCGGGTGGGATAGCATAGCAACAGCCTAGCAACACCTTAGAAACCAGGTGGGATAGCATAGCAACATCCTAGCAACACCTTAGAAACCGGGTGGGATAGCATAGCAACAGCCTAGCAACACCTTAGCAACCATGTGTATAGCATATTATTGTTCATCTCGTGCTTAACTGTCTAATAAGGATTGTAACATCGTCCTCGATATACTACATTTATACAGGTTTATATGATTAATATTAACAATACAACTACAATAATAATAATAATAATATTTGTGTTTGTTTTCTGCAGGTGGTTGACGTATCTGCTGATACTGATCCTGGATCTGGTCATCTGCCTGGCAGCGTGTCTCGGTCTGGCCAAACAGTCGCGCTGGCTCCTCACCACGTAAGAGCTCAGCCTGCAGAGCTTAGATCACCTGAGTGACCAGATTTCAGAGAAACGGTCATCACTGATTTACTCACTGCTGCATTACTGTGAGCAGCGCATCAGGAGCGAAGTGTCGGTGCTGTATCTTCATCTGTGTCTGATATATGGAGGCTTTAAGAAGTGCAGACTTTGATAGGCACGTCTAAAGTACCCACTGTATTAAAGTAACGGGGAGAAGGAGAACGGACAGATAGTAGAGTGCGAGTGGTCAGAGAGGGGTTTTTTTCTCATTTTCTGGAGTGAAGGAAATCTCTGGGGCATGAAATCCGTCTCCAGCTCAGCCACGCGGGACAAGCGCTGTCTGACCACATCACACACACACACACACACACAGTTGTGAGGGAAAAAGTATAAAACTCTTTCAAGTGATCTGGCTTTGAGTGTGAATAGTTCTCAGTCATAAAAATGGAGTCAAACGTGATTATGCAGCACATTTGAGATGTAATAGTGTCAACACAGTGAAGTTTCTAACACGCTCACTTTTACACGTCCCCCTGGCACACCTTTTCACAACAACTGGAGCTTAAAGGGGCCCAAATTTTTTTAAAAGCTAAAATGTCCTAAATTTCTTGAAAAACTAAACAGTAAACATTGTTAAATTACTGTTCACTGCACTGTTCTCTCACCAGTTAGCCATTACCTGGAATTCCATAGCAACAGCATAGCAACACCTTAGCAATGACCTGGACTGCCATAGCAACAGCCTAGCAACACGTTAGCCATTACCTGGAATACTATAGCAACAGTCTAGCAACTCCTTAGCAATCACCTGGGATACCATAGCAGCAGCCAAGCAACACGTTAGCCATTACCTGGAATACTATAGCAACAGCCTAGCAACACCTTAACAATCATCTGGGATACCATAGCAGCAGCCTAGCAGCACCTTAGAAAATGACCTGGAATACCATAGAAACAGTCTAGCAACACCTTAGCAATCACCAGGGATACCATAGCAACAGCCTAGCAACACGTTAGCCATTACCTGGAATACTATAGCAACAGCCTAGCAACACCTTAATAATCATCTGGGATACCATAGCAGCAGCCTAGCAGCACCTTAGAAAATGACCTGGAATACCATAGAAACAGTCTAGCAACACCTTAGCAATCACCTGGGATACCATAGCAACAGTCTAGCAACACCTTAGCAATCACCTGGGATACCATAGCAACAGCCTAGTAACATGTTAGCCATTACCTGGAATACTATAGCAACAGCCTAGCAATACGTTAGCCATTACCTGGAATACTATAGCAACAGCCTAGCAACATCTTAACAATCATCTGGGATACCTTAGCAGCAGCCTAGCAGCACCTTAGAAAATGACCTGGAATACCATAGAAACAGTCTAGCAACACCTTAGCAATCACCTGGGATACCATAGCAACAGTCTAGCAACACCTTCGCAATCACCTGGGATACCATAGCAACAGCCTAGTAACACGTTAGCCATTACCTGGAATACTATAGCAACAGCCTAGCAACACCTTAGCAATCACCTGGAATATTATAGCATTAGGCTAATGCCTACTACTATGTATCCCATATATAACAGTATATAAACATTATTAGACTACTAGTACTTTTTTCGAAAGGGTTCTATGTAGAACCATTGTCTTTACTAAAGAACCCTTGAAAAAACATCTTTTTTTAAGAGCGCTCCTAATCTCTAAATAAATGTGCGCTGGACACCTGCAGAATTCCTCATGTATTATACACATTCATTCAGGGTAAAATTAGTCATACTGCGTAGAACCAGTCAGCTTGAGAACCCTTACAGTACAAGAGGCCCCTCAGTACAGTGAGTCACGGCGACTGTGTCTGTTACAGGATGATGGTGTTCGGTGTTCTAACTCTGATCCTGAGCTGGGCGTCTCTGGGAGCAGATATAGCGACAGCTGTGGTGAGTTCCAGAATTACAACTGTTTATACAGTCGCTGGCCACTTTATTAGAAACACCCACCTTGTGCTTCCGCTCGCTGGCCACTTTATTAGAAACACCCACCTTATGCTTCCGCTCGCTGGCCACTTTATTAGAAACACCCACCTTGTGCTTCCACTCACTGGCCACTTTATTAGAAACACCCACCTTGTGCTTTTACTCACTGGCCACTTTATTAGAAACACCTACCTTGTTCTTCCACTCACTGGCCACTTTATTAGAAACACCTACCATGTGCTTCCACTCACTGGCCACTTTATTAGAAACACCTACCTTGTTCTTCCTCTCACTGGCCACTTTATTAGAAACACCTACCATGTGCTTCCACTCACTGGCCACTTTATTAGAAACACCCACCTTGTGCTTCCACTCACTGGCCACTTTATTAGAAACACCCACCTTGTGCTTCCGCTCACTGGCCACTTTATTAGAAACACCTACCTTGTGCTTCCACTCACTGGCCACTTTATTAGAAACACCTACCATGTGCTTCCACTCACTGGCCACTTTATTAGAAACACCTACCTTGTGCTTCCACTCACTGGCCACTTTATTAGAAACACCCACCTTGTGCTTCCACTCACTGGCCACTTTATTAGAAACACCTACCATGTGCTTCCACTCACTGGCCACTTTATTAGAAACACCCACCTTGTGCTTCCACTCACTGGCCACTTTATTAGAAACACCCACCTTGTGCTTCCACTCACTGGCCACTTTATTAGAAACACCCACCTTGTGCTTCCACTCACTGGCCACTTTATTAGAAACACCCACCTTGTGCTTCCACTCACTGGCCACTTTATTAGAAACACCCACCTTGTGCTTCCACTCACTGGCCACTTTATTAGAAACACCCACCTTGTTCTTCCACTGACTGGCCACTTTATTAGAAACACCCACCTTGTGCTTCCGCTCACTGGCCACTTTATTAGAAACACCCACCTTGTTCTTCCACTGACTGGCCACTTCATGCTTGTGCATGTTTTGGAGATTAGACTCTCAAAATAACACGTGATAAAGTTTCAATTTTTTCAAAAAATTTCAATTTTTTCTTTGTTTGTGCTTTATGCTGTTTTTTTGTTTGTTTTTTTGTTTGTTTGTTTTGCTCTGTTTATTGAGGCAGTAACAGCAAAAAATCATTTAATTAGTCCAAAAACGGAAGACAAAGTCTCCCCGTATGTTTAATGGACAGTGGGCACTGATGGGTCAGAGTGCCTGATTAGCCTGAATGTTATTGTGCAGTAAGAGGTCAGGCTGAACCCGGGGAGAGAGAATCAGCAGTGTTGCAGTCGAGCGCAGAGACATTTACATATATGCAAATGTAGCTTGAGAAATGCGTGTTTTTCCCTTGGCGTGTGCGTTTGTGTTGTACGTGTGCAGTGCATATGCAAATGTATGCAAAAATGGAAATGTGGTTTACTGCATGCGTATTATTCTCGTATTCTATTGTTGGCACATCCTCAAAAGGAAATTCCACCAATTGTTTAAAATTCCATTCAATCGCATAATTAAATGGTTGAGATGTAAACAGAGCCGTTCAGAGTGGTTCGGTGTGAAACGCTCTGTTCTAGATAAACTTAGAGTCAGAACTGTCCACAGTGGTGGTGATGGGAACCGAACGTCCCTCTAAAAGCTCTGACAAAGTTCCTACATGAACTGGTTCTGAATTCACGGCCTGATGACGGAGACGCTGGTTTATGAGAGTTTAGAGAGGATTAACTGTATTTTTAAAACCCATTCATGGTGGAGTTAGTTGTACATGTGCTGCAACAAATGATATCCTAGAAAGTGGAAACATCTTAAATGAACGCTAGATATCCGTATTTTTAATTTTTAATGATTGTCGTAGGAATATCGGAAAACTATTTAAAGTGTTTCTAGTCATGTTTTACTTGTTTTAAGCGTTATTTCTTGAAATCGGCAAAATTATCCTCATTATTTCTCAAAACAAATGAAATGATTTGCCAATGGATTAAAACACTTTTCATAACATAAAATTACTTAAAACATGTCTAGAACCAAATGAAATAATCTTATAATATCTGTAATATTATTATTATTATTATTATTGTCCTAACTAGAATTTAATGTGTTGACCTGCCAAGATATATTTTTATTGTGCTAAAGAAACTTATTATTTGAGATTTTCCACTATTTTATCATCTACAGCACTGTGCGAAAGTCTCAGGCACCCAAGACACATTTTCTAAATCTATTTATTTGTGTAGTTTGTGTTTTATTGCTGAGAAGTGTTAATATTTGAATAAGCTATGTAGAATATTAACTAGTATTATTAATTATATATATATAGTGCTTTTCTGGATGTCAGTGTGTTTGTTTAACCATCTCCAAGCCTCTCCTCCTCGAGGAAGTCCAGTATTATATGTAGTTAAAAAGCAGCTCCTGGTTTGACCAATCAGTGCTCAGTAAATTGAGCTCATGATGTCATTGATGATATTAACGAGTCTCTGTGGCGGCTGTGAAGGTGTCCAGGAAAAATATGGACCCAAGAAATTCTTGTTACTGTTTATTGTTTTTCTGTTTATTTGAATTATGAATACGACTTTATTCTAATGTATATTGTGATAAACTCACTGCTGAGGTCAACTGGTTAAAAATCTGCTTAATAGCCCTAAAACCTTCGCACAGTGCTGTACATCTAATATCAAAAGCTAAATATATGAACTTTTAAAGGAAATTAAAAAAAAATATATATATATATATCCATCCATCCATCCATTATCTTAGCTTCTCTGGGGTTCGGGTCGCGGGGGCAGCATCCTAAGCAATGAGGCACAGACCTCCCTTTCCCCAGCCACTTCCACTGGCGCTCCCAGGCCAGCTGGGCGATATAGTCGCGCCACCGTGTCCTGGGTCTTCCCCGGGGTCTCCTCCCCGGTGGACTTGCCTGTGACACCTCACGAGGGAGGCGTCCAGGAGGCATCCTAACCAGATGCCCGAACCACCTCAGCTGGCTCCTCTCGACGTGGAGAAGCAGCGGCTCTACTCCGAGTCCCTCCTGGATGACCGAACTTCTCACCCTATCTCTAAGGGAGAGTCCAGACACCCTGCGGAGGAAACTCATTTCGGCCGCTTGTATTCGCGAAACTGGCTTATATATATATTAAGTTTAAATACATCAGAACATAATCAATGTAAAAGTCTAAGATCTGAATAATTGGTTTAATTTTTAATATCTTGTGCTGAGAGAGCAGCGTGGACTGACGCGGTCGATCAGGCCGTCCATCATATTTACGGTCAGTGAGTAGTATTAGGCATGTTAACTACATTTATAATGCGTTCACTTTGCTAAGATATCGTCTTATTTTAGTGTGCAGTCAAAATAGTCCCCAAAGAAAACTTCAGATTTTCCACTGTTTTCCATCTTCAACATTCCATCTAACCTCAGAAGACTCACTGGTGGTTCTGGATCGTCTGTCAGAGGGTCTGTATTGGTGTTGGAGTCATTGGGTGGTGTGTCTTTGTTCTTGTGTTCTGCAGGGAACCAGTGACTTCTGTGTGTCTCCAGACAAATTCATCATGAACCAGACCAAAGACATGGTCAGCTCAGGTGAGTCTCAGTTCAGAGGTGAGTCCAGTTTATCCCGGTCACGTACCAAGTTTCTAATGTCGGAATAAAGTCATGAGTCTGGTTAGAGTCTCGCGTCATCTTGACCGTTTAGTGTGCGGTTGCCAGTCTTGCATCCTAAGCCTGGAATCTCCGTAAAATCTGCACATCTGCTCCACTTTAACACAATTCTATCCATTTAAAATGTGAAGTGACTGCTTTAATATTTCAGGGTGACTGAGCGTAACAGTGAGGACTCTCAGAACGGCGTTGTTGAAGAAGCTTCGGTGTTTTTTCCCTGTTTTTCGCTTTCCGTTACCCTTTTTTAGTTAGTTTGGTTTTTATGCTTTAGCTCCTAACACCCAGTCATCAACGCTGAATCGCTGCATGTTGTGCTGACGTGTAAATCTTTATATCAAATTTTTAAAAAGGTACCAGGTTAATTATAAAGATTCTGGGTGATGATCTGCCAGAATATACAGTTCAGCAGTGAACCGAGTCCCAGATCTTTAAGATCAGATAAGATGGACTTTTATTCTCCCACTGGGGGAAATTTGCATTGTTACAGCAGAAAACACAGCGAGCAGATAAAGAGCAGTAAGTAGACAGAGATGTGCATCATACAAAATACTAAATATAAGATAAACTATAGAAATAAATAAATAAACAAGGCGTCTGTTAGGAGAAAAATCTAAAAAATAAAAATAGAGTTAAGAAACTACAGATTTACAGTTTAGACATGCAGCTGTGTGGATACCTCACATTTCTCAGCAGGTAAAGACTTTATATCACACAGAAACTGCAAATATTGCACAGTAATGATTATAGATATCACACAGAACGTGTGTGTGTGTGTGTGGGTGTGTATTGCACTTTACACACTCAGCCAACATGTCTTCCCATCTGTGCCGCTGCAGAGTGGAAGCACGAGGGTTAATCTGCTTGTAAATTCCCACCGGATTCAGGAATCGGCTCAAAAGTCTAGTTGCAGTCACACTACAAGTGACACTGCAAGATTCCTAATCTCGGCAAAACCTTAGTCTGTGACTCAAAACTGTGACACAGTCTTTAGATGTGAGAGGGGGGCAGACTTCAGTCTTTCCGAGGTCTTTCCGAGGTCTTCCCGAGGTCTGCCCGAGGTCTTCCCGAGGTCTTCCCGAGGTCTTCCCGAGGTCTTTTCCAGGTCCTCTGTGTATGGTTAGCATTAATGTAACAGTTCAGCGAAACATCAAACGCTCAGGTTTCTGCTGAGATGTAGCTGATCAGCCGAGACGGTTCCTAATGTTCCCTCTTTAATCTAGCACCGGCGCTACGAGGGCTGCCCTGTTTTTGTCCCTGTTGATCAGAAATGAACATTTTTAATATTTAATTTGACTGTAGTCTGAGTTTCTTATCCGCTTCTGTTTCCCTGTGTTTATCCAGAAATCGTCCATTATTATTTATACTGCAGCCAGACGCTCCCCAACCCCTTCCAGCAGGTACATACGCCTGTCTGTCTGTATATACCTCTCTGTCTGTCTGTCTCTGCCTGTCTGTCTGTCTGTCTCTGCCTGTCTGTCTGTATATACCTCTCTGTCTGTTCTTTCTGTCTGTCTCTGCCTGTATATACATCTGTCTGTCTGTCTCTGCCTGTCTGTCTGTCTGTCTCTGCCTGTCTCTCTGCCTGTCTGCCTGTCTGCCTGTCTGTCTGCCTGTCTGTCTGTCTGTCTGCCTGTCTCTCTGCCTGTCTGCCTGTCTGCCTGTCTGCCTGTCTGTCTGTCTGTCTGTCTCTGCCTGTCTGTCTGTATATACCTCTCTGTCTGTTCTTTCTGTCTGTCTCTGCCTGTGTATACATCTATGTCAGTCTGTCTCTGTCTGTCTGTCTCTGTCTGTCTGTCTCTGCCTGTCTGTCTCTGCCTGTATTTACATCTCTGTCTGTCTGTCTCTGCCTGTCTGTATATACATCTCTGTCTGTCTGTCTCTTCCTGTCTGTCTGTCTGCCTGTATATACATCTCTGTCTGTCTGTCTCTGCCTGTCTGTATATACATATCTGTCTGTCTGTTTGTCTGTCTGTATATACATCTGTCTGTCTGCCTGTCTGTATGTATGGACATCTGTCTGTCTGTCTTTCTTTTCTATCTCTCTTTATGTTCTATATTATCCTTATTTATTTTCACTCTTTATCTCTCATCATTCTTTCTTTTTCTTTTTTTTTTTTCTTTGTATCCATTTTTAGAAACTTTACCAAATGTGTCCGTCGTGACCGTTTCAGCTCAAAAACAGAGCCGGTACATGACCAGCAGACCCAGCTCTGAACAGCTGTTCACACACAATCATCAGGTGTTTCATTAAAACACTAAAAAGCGCTGAACTATAGAAACTATGATGATTCTTAATGTTCCTCACTGATTTTCAGACTTCAGGACACATTTACTTCAGAACAATGGGATCTAGCTGCTCACCGTGTGGCCATGAGGGACAGGGATGCAGCCTCACGTCCTGCTCTAAAGTACAGGGGCGTGGCTTATATAAGGACCCGCCCACAGACTAAAACGCTGTGTTTTGGTAGTGACAAAAAAAAATGGCATTTTGAATAAAATGTTTTATTTAAAAATTAAAAGTTTTTTTTTTCTTTTCAATTTTAAAAGATAAAATTAAAAATGTAAATGTTACATTTTTAAATATATGTAAATATATAAATAAATTTAGGGTTTGGCACAGACTCCTCCCAGTAGAAAGCACCCTGTAAATGATGATTTAGTATATATGTAGCTTATTACTCTCTGTTAATACTCTGTGTTTAAACAGATCAGAACAGGATCATTTTAAATGTCTAAGATCTGAAAACATCGTATTTTTACTGCGGGAGAGCAGCGTGAACTAATTCAGTAGAACGAGCCAACGTGGCCCCGTCACTGAGCGTATAGATCATACATACAGTCAGTGAAGGGTCAAACTAGGAAAATGAGTGATATTAATCATTTATAAAGTGTCTATTCACTTTCCCAGCTGTAATATTCTGCCGTACGAACCCAAACTGACTCGTCTCTTCCTCCTCGCCTTAATCACTTTCCTTTCGTCTTCTCATTTCTCCTCTTCGCCTCCTTTAAGTTCCTTTTCCCTCTTTTCTTTCCACTTCTCCACCCCACGCTCTTTCTTTTCCGCTGTGTTTTGGTGTCTAATTGAAAGGCTGCTTTTGTGCTTCAGCCTCATTTGTTTCAGTTCTCGGCTCTTTGGTTCAGAGCGATGAGCTGATGTCAGATCAAAGCAGATTAATTAAATCTGCCCGTTTTGGGTAATTGACTGTGGCAGATTGTGCAGCAGAGATAGCGGCTCTTCCTCTTCATAGTCTGGGTCCTCAGATCCCCAGTTAGGGCTGATTTAAAGTGAAAATCTGCTGAAAAACGTGATTCGTAGTTTCCTCCCTTTACTCCAAATGGAGCTGATCAGCCCAGACATGATTCGTGTCTAAAGATCTGCCTCTTTAGTTTAAGTGAGTGAGACTTTTAATCCCACAAACGGGGAAATTCCACCTCCACATTTAACCCGTCCGTGAAGTGAAACGCCACATACACACTAGTGAATACACACACACTAGGGGCAGTGAGCACACTTGCCCGGAGCAATTGGGGGTTAGGTGTCTTGCTCAAGGACACCTCAGTCATGGACAAGAACTTGGCTCATACCTGTAGTTTCTTCACAAAACGGCAGGCATTTAACTTCATATCTGTATGAGTGGAGATTATTTTTACCATTAGAGTCTAAAAATACGAAACCACTGCGTTTTCACGCTGCGTCCTGGCAGGAAGCTCCCATCATAATCGATGGAAGTTGTCTACACGGGTAGAAATGAAGGTTCTGTTCAGGTTCATTTCCCGTTCATCGAGGTACAAACAGTGTAAACGTTCCCTCAGAGGTTCTACAGCGGTTTTAAGGTCTGATTGTGAAGTTTCTCCAGGTGAAAGTTCGTGTTTACGGAGCCCTGCTGGTGCCATCCTGTATAAACAAACCTAGTGCATGGCCACACTTTATTAACGTGTGGGAACGAGATCCTAATGTGTGGCTGAGATGATTAAATCATGGCCACGACTTAGTAAGGCGTGGGACTGAGATGATTAAATCATGGCCACGACTTAGTAAGGCGTGGGACTGAGATGATTAAATCATGGCCACGACTTAGTAAGGCATAGGAACCGGATCGCGGCTTACTCAGTCGTGGCCACGCATTAGGATCTTGTTCCAATGCTTTACTAAGTTGTGGCCACGACTTAATAATCTCATTCCCACGCTTTACTAAATCATGTCCGCGCATTATTTTTATTTACACAGGATGTCCCCAGCAGGCCTCCGTACGTATTTGTACCTTTCAGAGTGTACAAACTTTTGTTCCCAGTCAGAGTGAGATGAGCAGCAGTGAGCAGTGATTGTGTTTCTAACTGCGTTAAAATGACGTCAGACTCAGGAAAACGTCCTTCACACGTCCTTATTAAAGAAGGCAGAGAGGAAGACGTCGTGCTCTGAGACGCGTAAGCTGGACGTCCGTCCCACCGCCGTCTTTTCAAGATCAGAGCATGAACTTCGTCTCCTCTGCAGACCAGTTTCTGCTCCGCCGTGTTGACCGGTAAAAACTCTCACTGTGACGGGACGCACAAGCAGAACGGACTGAAACTTTCCGATAGGGAATGTAATCGGATACAGACGCTTACACGGATATTATTCTCCTATTTAACTGATGATTTACAGGATTACCCACCTCATTCAACCAGATAGAAACTGTATTCCAATTGAGCTATTAGTCGGATTATTAACAGATTATTACGCTGCAAGTCAACACGGCTACTGTGACATAAGCTGGTTAGTAAGCCAGCACTGCCTGCAGTCATACTAGCTCCTCAGAACGTTCTGTTTATATTTTCACACCCGACATGGAGAAATATGAGCTTATGCTCGATTCTGTTTGCAAATCTGTGTAACCGTGAACCTTTTGTGAGCGACTGTGTGCAGGATATCGCTTTATGTTAACCGATGAGTCAAGCGAACTAGCAAGCAAGGCAGCTAATTAACCAAATTAAATGCTTCAGACCCTGCCAGAAAAACGGGCATAGACCAGCAAAGACCAGCAAAACCAGCGTATGTTGTGTTTTGGGTGACCAAACCGGGGTGACCAGATAAACCAGAACCAGATCCAATTAAACGAGCCTAAGTTTTGTGTTTTAGAGCTTTAGTCCATGTAAGTGAGTCCCACAGCGTCAGAAACCACATAACCAAGACTGTTAGAGATACCGAGCACCTCCACGCAGTCTGGGGTGAGTGTGTGGTGATTTAGACACACGGCTCCGTGATAATTTATGGGGTATGAGCTTAAACTCATTAGCTACATTTGCCTCGTCGCTCACGTGCAGTTGGCTCACCAGCGATTTGGGGAAAGGAAGAAAACTTTAATTTGCCCCAACAGACTAATGAGAACTATATGGGTTAGAATTCTGGGTCTGGTCATTGGAAGTGGCAGGTGAGGTCAGCTGCTCTGTCCTGTTTCGCCTGTGTCAAGTTTGTGAATTGTGGTGTAAGTGCCCCCCCTGCTGGTAGACAAGCTGAAGTGCAGAATTTTACAGTGTGTGTTTCAGAGCGGACCCCTGTTGAACTCCAGATAAATACTACAGGGATTTCCTCCCTGCAAAAGCTGCAGCTTGTATTAGAAAATTTAAGATTATAAAGAATTTATAATATTATTAAGAAATAAAGATTATTTTAATCTTATTCTAACATTTTAAAAACAGGGCGGTAGAATTGCCACCTTCAGATCTATGTGCTGATGCGTTGTTATACCCCCGCTGGGTGTGTGTCCATAATTTATTTGTATTTATTTGTATATAACTGACTAAGATCTGACCCTGAATCAGTTTGTTTTGCAGTCTTTATTGATATTTATTTGATTTTAGAGTAAGACCTGACCCTGAATCAGTTTGTTTTACAGTCTTTGTTTGTATATAATTGATTTTAGAGTAAGAGCTGACCCCGAATCAGTTTGTTTTACACGCTGTTTGTATATATTTGATTTTAGAGTAAGACCTGACCCTGAATCAGTTTGTTTTGCAGTCTTTATTGATATTTATTTGATTTTAGAGTAAGACCTGACCCCGAATCAGTTTGTTTTACACTCTTTGTTTGTATATATTTGATTTTAGAGTAAGAGCTGACCCCGAATCAGTTTGTTTTACACTCTTTGTTTGTATATATTTGATTTTAGAGTAAGAGCTGACCCCGAATCAGTTTGTTTTACACTCTTTGTTTGTATATATTTGATTTTAGAGTAAGAGCTGACCCTGAATCAGTTTGTTTTGCAGTTTTTGTTGATCTTTATTTGATTTTAGATTAAGATCTGACCCTGAATCAGTTTGTTTTGCAGTCCCTGACAGTTTTCCAGCGATCACTGACCACCATGCAGATCCAGGTCCAGGGGCTGCTGCAGTTCGCTGTGCCTCTGTTCCCCACGGCTGAGGTGATGCACACGTACACACAGATTGCTCTTACAGGAATCAGACATTCTTATCTTATTTTCATTATTTTATTATCTATTTGTTATTTTATCAATTATTATTCATATTCTCATTCTTTTATTAATATTTGTGATTTTAATATTTTTTTATCTTCCTCTTGTTTTATTTTTATTTGATTTTATTATCCTTTACATTTTGTGTTTGTTTTATTATATTTTTATGTTGTTTTATTATTAATGTTTCACTGTTTATACTTGCCTGATCTGAGTCTTCATTTATTAAATGTACTTTTATCATCTGACAAGTTCTTACACATCATCAGTCCCGTACTCTGTACTAACTCGGCAACACTGTGAATGAGAGGCACCCTCAATGTTCTCCGAGACTAAATAGCTTGATTGATTGATTGATTGATTGATTGATTGATTGATATATAAAACATTTGTCTCAACTTTGATTTCACAGATCCATTTTAAATAAACCAGCTGATTAATAAACTGACTTCAAACATGCGCCGTTTATTTTTTTCTTCTTGTTTAACAGAGGCTATGAGCCCTGTTGTAACCCTGATGTGTCTCCTGATGTTCACAGAGAGATTTGTTGGGTATCCAGCAGCTGTTGAATAATTCAGAAGGAAGCCTGCACCAGCTGACCGCCCTGCTGGACTGCAGAGGACTCAATAAGGTACTGACCACGGTACTAAAAGGTAGAAGGGCGTGATTGGATCAGCCCATTTCAGGACCCTGCATGACTGACAGTCGTCTGATTTATTAGTATTTTAGCCGATCTGTGATGAACTGCAGCTCCATTAACATTTCATTAAATACATCAATTATAATGTTCTGCCTCACTGCTGACTTACTGTTATTGTCTACTGTCTCACTGCTGACTTACTGTTATTGTCTACTGCCTCACTGCTGACTTACTGTTATTGTCTTCTGCCTCACTGCTGACTTACTGTTATTGTCTACTGTCTCACTGCTGACTTACTGTTATTGTCTTCTGCCTCACTGCTGACTTACTGTTATTGTCTACTGTCTCACTGCTGACTTACTGTTATTGTCTACTGTCTCACTGCTGACTTACTGTTATTGTCTACTGTCTCACTGCTGACTTACTGTTATTGTCTACTGCCTCACTGCTGACTTACTGTTATTGTCTACTGTCTCACTGCTGACTTACTGTTATTGTCTACTGTCTCACTGCTGACTTACTGTTATTGTCTACTGCCTCACTGCTGACTTACTGTTATTGTCTGCCTCACTGCTGACTTACTGTTATTGTCTGTCACACTACTGACTTACTGTTATTGTTTACTGTCTCACTACAGACATCCTGTTATTGTTTACTGTCTCACTACTGACTTACTGTTATTGTCTGCCTCACTACTGACTTACTGTTATTGTCTGTCACACTACTGACTTACTGTTATTGTTTACTGTCTCACTACAGACATCCTGTTATTGTTTACTGTCTCACTACTGACTTACTGTTATTGTCTACTGTCTCACTACAGACATCCTGTTATTGTTTACTGTCTCACTACTGACTTACTGTTATTGTCTACTGTCTCACTACAGACATCCTGTTATTGTCTACTGTCTCACTACTGACTGCTGACTTACTGTTATTGTCTACTGCCTCATTACTGACTATTGACAATGTTTTGTCTGCTACCTCACTATTATTTTTTTCTTATTTGTTTGTCTGCTGCCTCACTACTGATTACTGACTTAATGTTTTATTCTCTACTGCCTCATTATTGTCTACTGACTGTTTTATTTTGTGCTGCCTCACTACAGACTACTGACTTCCTGTTTTATTCTCTACAACCTCACTACTTGCATACTATTTTATTTGCTGGTGCTGCCTCACTACTGATTACTGTCTTACTATTTTATCTGCTGCCTCACTACTGATTACTGACCTTCTATTTTATCTGCTGCCTCACTACTGATTACTGACTTACTATTTTATCTGCTACCTCACTACTGATTACTGACTTACTATTTTATCTGCTACCTCACTACTGATTACTGACTTACTATTTTATCTGCTGCCTCACTACTGATTACTGACTTACTATTTTATCTGCTGCCTCACTACTGATTACTGACTTACTATTTTATCTGCTGCCTCACTACTGATTACTGACTTACTATTTTATCTGCTGCCTCACTACTGATTACTGACTTAGTATTTTATCTGCTGCCTCACTACTGATTACTGACTTAGTATTTTATCTGCTGCCTCACTACTGATTACTGACTTACTATTTTATCTGCTGCCTCACTACTGATTACTGACTTACTATTTTATCTGCTGCCTCACTACTGATTACTGACTTACTATTTTATCTGCTGCCTCACTACTGATTACTGACTTACTATTTTATCTGCTGCCTCACTACTGATTACTGACTTACTATTTTATCTGCTGCCTCACTACTGATTACTGACTTACTATTTTATCTGCTGCCTCACTACTGATTACTGACTTACTATTTTATCTGCTAACTCACTACTGATTACTGACTTACTATTTTATCTGCTGCCTCACTACTGATTACTGACTTACTATTTTATCTGCTTCCTCACTACTGATTACTGACTTACTATTTTATCTGCTTCCTCACTACTGATTACTGACTTACTATTTTATCTGCTGCCTCACTACTGATTACTGACTTACTATTTTATCTGCTGCCTCACTACTGATTACTGACTTACTATTTTATCTGCTACCTCACTACTGATTACTGACTTACTATTTTATCTGCTGCCTCACTACTGATTACTGACTTACTATTTTATCTGCTGCCTCACTACTGATTACTGACTTACTATTTTATCTGCTGCCTCACTACTGATTACTGACTTACTATTTTATCTGCTGCCTCACTGCTGATTACTGACTTACTATTTTATCTGCTGCCTCACTACTGATTACTGACTTACTATTTTATCTGCTGCCTCACTACTGATTACTGACTTAGTATTTTATCTGCTGCCTCACTACTGATTACTGACTTAGTATTTTATCTGCTACCTCACTACTGATTACTGACTTACTATTTTATCTGCTACCTCACTACTGATTACTGACTTACTATTTTATCTGCTGTCTCACTACTGATTACTGACTTACTATTTTATCTGCTGCCTCACTACTGATTACTGACTTACTATTTTATCTGCTGCCTCACTACTGATTACTGACTTACTATTTTATCTGCTGCCTCACTACTGATTACTGACTTACTATTTTATCTGCTGCCTCACTACTGATTACTGACTTACTATTTTATCTGCTGCCTCACTACTGATTACTGACTTACTATTTTATCTGCTTCCTCACTACTGATTACTGACTTACTATTTTATCTGCTAACTCACTACTGATTACTGACTTACTATTTTATCTGCTAACTCACTACTGATTACTGACTTACTATTTTATCTGCTTCCTCACTACTGATTACTGACTTACTATTTTATCTGCTTCCTCACTACTGATTACTGACTTACTATTTTATCTGCTTCCTCACTACTGATTACTGACTTACTATTTTATCTGCTGCCTCACTACTGATTACTGACTTACTATTTTATCTGCTGCCTCACTACTGATTACTGACTTACTATTTTATCTGCTGCCTCACTACTGATTACTGACTTAGTATTTTATCTGCTACCTCACTACTGATTACTGACTTAGTATTTTATCTGCTGCCTCACTACTGATTACTGACTTAGTATTTTATCTGCTGCCTCACTACTGATTACTGACTTACTATTTTATCTGCTACCTCACTACTGATTACTGACTTACTATTTTATCTGCTACCTCACTACTGATTACTGACTTACTATTTTATCTGCTGTCTCACTACTGATTACTGACTTACTATTTTATCTGCTGCCTCACTACTGATTACTGACTTACTATTTTATCTGCTACCTCACTACTGATTACTGACTTACTATTTTATCTGCTACCTCACTACTGATTACTGACTTACTATTTTATCTGCTGCCTCACTACTGATTACTGACTTACTATTTTATCTGCTGCCTCACTGCTGATTACTGACTTACTATTTTATCTGCTGCCTCACTACTGATTACTGACTTACTATTTTATCTGCTGCCTCACTACTGATTACTGACTTAGTATTTTATCTGCTGCCTCACTACTGATTACTGACTTAGTATTTTATCTGCTGCCTCACTACTGATTACTGACTTACTATTTTATCTGCTGCCTCACTACTGATTACTGACTTACTGTTTCATTGCCTGCTGTCCAATTTATGCATGTATTAACTACGGACTGATTTCCACAGTGAAGATCTTAGATCCACTAAAAGAAAATGACTGAAATTACAAGTTAATTGCGTAATGTATGTGAAACACAGTGTCAGAATTCTGAGGTGCATTTCTGTGTGTGTGTGTGTGTGTGTGTGTGTGCGCAGGACTACCTGGACGCTCTGATGGGCGTGTGTTATGATGGAGTGGAGGGTC
>NC_051223.1:38982615-39000115 GCF_015220715.1 Pygocentrus nattereri
GTGTTATTGTTATTATATACAATGTAGGTACAATGTACTGCAGACAAATTTCTTTCTCGATCAAGGCTGAAGAAAAATGGCATCAGACCCACAGGATGGGCAGCTGTTCAACTCAGCGAAGAAACACCCTGAGAGTTAAGTTTGTAAAGAGAGACTAGTAACAGTGTACAGGGTTAACACAGCAGCAGAGACTCCAGCAGGTCGAGTTATTACAGCCTCGCTAAAAGGGAGAAACCAGAAAGGTAACAGAGGCACTCCACTCCACTGTCAACAAACCTGAGTGAGTGAGTGAGTGAGCGACAGCACCAACACTCCCAGTTTACTATAATACTCTATGACCATGAAACGGCCAGGTCTGCAGCTTTTATCTAACAGGGAAATCTAACTCTCCTCATATGTCCCATGTGAGAAGATTGTGAGAAGATTGTCTGTAACATGATGACTAGAGCACACTGCCAGAAATAAAGTTTCTGTTCAGGTACATTTTTTTATTCATTAAAGTACAAATAATGTAAATGTTCCCTCAAAGCTCCAGCAGTGGGTTTAAGGTCTGATTGTGGAGCTTAAATCAGTTCCTCCAGGTGAAAAGTTGGTATTTGTTCCTTTTCATAACCGAATGTTTTAAAACAGAGCAGTAGAGTAAAAGCCTGGAGGCGAGGCGAGGTGTGTGGAGTCAGTCCATCTTAGACTAGATCATTTCAGTGGATTGTGGTTCAGTTATGATCCCTGACTTCAGGTTGGGTTAGTGTAGTGGGTAACACCTCTGCCTTCTACGCTGTAGATTGGGGTTCAAACCCCCACCAGGGTCAGCACCCTACACTATACCAATAAGAGTCCTTGGGCAAGACTCCTAACATCACCTTGGCCCCCCTGTGTAAAATGACCAAAATTGTAAGTCGCTCTGGATAAGAGCGTCAGCCAAATGCCCTAAATGTAAATGTGACATGACTAAAGGTACTGAGATGAACCCTTGAGGGTCCCACCCCAGTGATGAGAGGGGGACAATCTAGTACCTTTATTTCTGAGTGTGTGTCTATGAACCCCAAGATCTGCACCTTTTATCTAATGGGAAAAACTAACTCTCGTATGTCGTATTTGAAGAGATTCTCTATAATATAAAGAATAAGCCTAAGATGCTTGAGATAATTTGGGGAAACTTCACATACTTGTACTATAATGACTGGTATACACTGCTGATGTTTACGTCTTCCACAGTTAGCAAACTCAATTATGGCTTTTAGTGCAGAATTTCTGTTGATTTTTCTCCCAGCAAGCAGAAAACGATAATTCTGCATTCAAATGTGTAGAAGTGTGTTCTCTGAGGAGGATGTCTTCACTAATTTACACTCCGAAACTCAACAAAACATGGAATTTTACCAGGAATGCCCAAACGATAGAGCAGCAGCCAGCGAGATGAGCTGTAGGTGGTCTAATGATGAAGCAATTGGTCCACAGTACCCACCTGGAGCTATATAGGATCTGCAGTACAGAGGAGTGATTCATGTGTTTTGTCTCCGCAGTACTCCCCGAGTATGAGAGCCACCTACCTCTCCATGACCGAGGACCAGATGAGGCACTTCGGGGAGGATTTCAGGGCCTAGAGTTCATCTCCTAACCTTCATCATCATCATCTTCGTTTTCATCTTCTTCATCACCACCCAGCGTGGGTGAACGCTCACCTCAGAAAGGAGAACCTGCGAAGAACCGCCACGTCTGTCTGTGTGTCTGTGTGACTGCAGTGAGTTCGCTGGAGCACGGTCTCGGGTTTGGGACGTACGTAAAGTCGTGTGCAAAAGTTTAAGCGCCCCCGTCCAGTTCCATCTGTAATAATCTCAGGCTACGTTCACGCAGCAGGTAAAAGTGGGCCACGTCTGATTTTCTCACCAAATCTGAATTTTTGTTTGGCTGTTCACATTTATCTTCTAAATGTGATCTGTAGGCGACATCAGTCTGAACAGATCAGCTCCTAAACCGGCCCACATGCGCAGAAGAACAGAGCTTCGTGAGGCAGCTTGTCCAGAGGTAAACAATCACGACTGCCAACGAACGCCAGTCGCTCCCGGAGCTTTCAGCTTCATCTTCACCAGCATCACAGGAGCGATTATGAAGTTCCAGCGTTTGACAGCTGGGCTCATCACCCAGAGTGTGTTTGAGTTCGCTGTAAAAAGGGCACGTTGTTTGGCCAAGGCCACTTCTTTGGTTCGTGTCCTCTTTGATGTTGCTGCGCCGGTCTCGTCCGGCCGCGTTCGGCCGTTTCGTTCAAAACCTCTGAGATGAGTGTCTTCTGAGTTTTTGTACAGAAACATCAGGCTAAATGTTTGAGTCTCTGCAGCACTAAATTATGATGAATGTGGAGTCGGACCGACGTAAAAGCCACATGAATTCCGATCTGGCTGTTCAGACGGAGTCGCATCACCGCAGATTGGATACGGATCGGATTTCAGTACCACATATGAAAGCGTCTCAAATCGGATTTGATAATGTCAGATTCAGTGTGTTTATCTGTTCACACTGACAGTCAGACACACAGCTGTGTCACATACGGAGAAAATGATCAGATTTGGGCCACTTTTACCTGCTGAGTGAACAACGTGAAAATCATCTGAGCTGGGCTGGGCTGGGCTGGGGTGGGCTGGGGTGGGCTGGGCTGGGCTGGGCTGGGCTGGGGTGGGCTGGGCTGGGCTGGGGTGGGGGCGGCTGGGGTGGGTGATTTTCCCGACGTGTTAAACTTTTTATTAAAATAAATGCAGATTGTGCACTAAAGTTTGCAGAAAGGTTGTTATCTGTAGACGGTGTGTTATCTTCTCTTCACATCAAGATAAAATAACATGTAACATATAATTTGAAGGGGCGGGGGGGGGTGCGGGGGTGCACAAACCTTTGCATATGACTGTACACTACATGCTTGCCGCCTCAGGACGATGCAGTCGTCTAATCCCAGAACTGTTCAAGGATCTGATTTTATTCTTCAGTTCATACAAATTTAAACCAAACTCAATTTTATTTCTAATTCTCGTATCATCTCTGCTGACAAACGGGGGTTTGAATGTGGGTTTAAGAGGGCGATACGTTTTTTTCATAGTTAGCTGTTAATACTAGTAGGAGAAAGTTACCTTGAGCGTTTATTCCTTGATGAAATTGGACGTGATGAGACATCGCTGAGTACTAGAACTTCATCAGAATCCCTTTATAGACCTTTCTCACAGCTGCTGTATCGTCACATCTGGCCACAAATGGTAGAGCTTCCACCTGCACCGCTTACCAGAGTGGTCATCAGAAATCATCCTTCGGCCCTGCCAAGCCCTGCCAACAGGAGAGCGGCTGGTGTCCAGTAGCTCCCCCAACGTGGAAGAAGCTCTAGTTTGAATTGGGTTGGAGTTTCGTTTGATAGCGTCTGCTGCAGTGGACGCTGTGTGGAGCTCAAGGAAGAGCTCAGTAATAGATAAATAGTATCTGCGTTTGATTAGATAACCTGAGTGGTTAAACTCAAACTGATAAACTCTTTATTGTTGACTGTGGCGACACTAATCCAAAAGCCCACTGAGTGGAGTGAGGTTTATTTCAACTGAGGCACTAAAACCTTCGAAACTAAAGAGACTCGAGGCCAAACGGTGAATCCTGTGTGGGGGAAATCAATTAAAAAAGGTTGGTTTTAGTTTTATTCGGTGGGCCGCTGTGCTGTATAGTTATAAACAGGTGGGCCTTGGAGTGGAAAAGGTTGAGAACCCCTGGTTTACAACACGACTGGAAGCCGTTTAGCGCTACTGTTCAGGCTGAATGCAGAAGTGTGAGACTGGTCTATTAGCTGAATATATTACCATGAACAGGAGGTTAGTCCAGGTGGAATCGGTTGACTTTAAGACAACAATGATTAATAAAGTAGAGGAAAAAACCTCTAAAAACTGTAGAGGTTCTGAGGCATTTAGATTTACTGAGGTGTTATCGCCCCCTACTGGGCTGGCATTACCATGTGAGTGTTTTTGGGTCATTCAAGTCTTGTATGGAAGCGGAGATGAAAGAAAAAAAAACTGGACAAAGATTTTCGTGAAAGCAGAGAAAAAAATATATCCGTATAGGTGACCTTACAAAAAAATCACACGCATTTCACAATTGAAGGCTCCGAAAGTTCACATGATCTCAAGTAAACGTGGAACGTGAATAATATCTGATCACGTGTGACGTCATGCCCGTAATGGCACACGCGGTCACACGTTTTTCTCACGTGAGGCGCCTGAAAACGTGACGTGAGGACACGGATTGATGAACGGTCTAAAGAGCACGTGATGACGTTCCAGCTTGTGTTTTTCCGTCATTTTTCTTTGGTTTCACTGCTTTTTGAAGTTTAGCGACTCTCTGGACGACTGACCGTTCCTGTTAAAGGTGCGCCAGCTGAGGAAACTCTGTTCCAGTGGACTCACGTGAGTGTGCGTGTGAACGTCTCTGAGCGTACGCCGGGCGTGAGCCGTCGGCGGAAACCTTAACGGAAACATAACCTCGCTTCTTTTTTAAATCATTCGCTCTGCAGGACTCACAGCTTTCATATCGGACTCTTCGGACAAACTGCGTCCTGAGCCAGTTCAGTGTCAGAGTTCAGATGTGGTGGTGTGACTGAGTAACCTTGACTTTATACCTTGTATTAACCTGTTCGTAGCGTTTGTAAATAACCTGTATAATAACAAATGTTGTGTGTTTTTTTATTTTTGAACTTTTTCCGTTTCATGGTGCAACAGCTGCTGACCAGCTCGGTGCGGACGGAGAGAGACTGATCATGTGTGTAGCCTTAGCCTGCGTTTGAGATTGAATCGGAATCTGTTGTGGAATAACGGTAATAAAATAAGTCTGTGGCATATCGTTTCGCTTAAAGGGATACTTCACTCAAAAAACCGAATATATTATAATAATCTTGAGGCTGGTTTGCTTCGCGGGATCAGACATGATCTCAGAACAAGAGGTCACTTCTGACGGAACTTCATACGAGCTCATTATACGCTATGAAGAAGACTGTTTAAAGGATCTTTAGTAAAGAAAATGGTTCTAAATGGAACCACGACCACGAAAAGCACCCTTTGTGTGTTATAAAGGGTTCTCTGCTTCGCAAAAGAGTTCTTCATTGATGATTGTTGGAGAATGTGCTGTATATGGTTCTATATCAAGCCTTTCCGGAAGGGTTCTGCTGTTACGGTGTCAAGCTTGATACAATAGAAGAACCTTTTTGGTGCTACGTAGAACCCTCTTCAAAAACCCTTTTCATATAGAACCATGTACAGCGCATTCTCCGTCAATCTAAAGAACCCATTAATCATGCGAAGGGTTCTGTGAGTGTTCATGGTTCTATAAAGATCCATTTTCTTTACTAGAGAGCCCTTGATCTTATTTTAGTGTGTGTTGTGCTGGTCTGAGTGGATCAGACACAGCAGTGCTGCTGGAGTATTTAAACACCTCAGTGCCGCTGCTGGACTGAGAACAGTCCACCAACCAAAAATATCCAAACAACAGCGTCCTGTGGGCAGCGTCCTGTGACCACTGATGAAGGACTAGAGGATGACCGACACAAACTGTGCAGCAGCAGATGAGCTGTCGTCTCTGACTTTACATCTACAAGGTGGACCGACAAGGTAGGAGTGTCTAATAGAGTGGACAGTGAGTGGACACAGTGTTTAAAAACTCCAGCAGCACTGCTGTGTCTGATCCACTCACACCAGCACAACACACACTGACACACCACCACCATGTCAGAGTTACTGCAGTGCTGAGAATGACCCACCACCCAAATAGTACCTGCTCTGTGAGGGTCCATGGGGGTCCTGACCACTGAAGAACAGGGTAACAGAGTATCAGAGAAACAGATGGACTACAGTCTGTAACTGTAGAACTACAGAGTGCAGCTGTACAGTAAGTGGAGCTGATGAAGTGGACAGTGAGCGTAGAAACAAGGAGGTGGTCAGAACGTTACGCCTGACCGTATATTATAGCATAGAACCTGCTGGCATGCCATCAGAAATAGACCCAAAGCGCATTTCTGCTTGAATGCCCACATGGCACTGTGGGCTTAAATCTACTTTTAAGTGAGATTATAGTAACATTAGCTTCAGATCAGTCAACATACAGCCATAAAGTTAAGTGATACTTTTTTAATCCCACAACTGGGAAATTCCACCTCCTCATTTAACCCATCCATGAAGTGAAACACCACATACACACTAGTGAATACACACACACACACTATGGGGGCAGTGAGCACACTTGCCCAGAGCAGTGGGCAGCCCTATCCACAGCGCCCAGGGAGCAGTTGGGGGTTAGGTGTCTTGTTCAAGGGCACCTCAGTCATGTGCTGTCGGCACTGGGGATCAAAACGGCGACCTTCCGGTCACAGGGCTACTTCCCTAACCTCCAGCCCACGACTGCCCCCAATAAAGTTCACTGTTTTGAGGAGGTAAATACATCAGACATGAGACGTCACTCGTACTGCCAACGTTATCTGGCCAGCTTGTTACTAACAACACCTGGAAGTGAGCGTTTTCCCCCAGTTAGTAGTTTGCCGATGAGTGTTTGGGAGTGAATTACATCCATTTCAGTGGAATTTGCCACTATTAATGTGTCTGAACCTTCCAGCGCGAATAAATTTTGCATTAATTTTGCATTGACTGTAAACAAACGCACAAAAAGAGCCCGTATGATATGCAGTCGGTCGGGACACTTTTTGCTGCCACCAACCACGGCATGTATCTACACTTCTTCGCTGCAGGTCAGCGTGCAGCGCCATGCTGTGGCAAGCATACAGTTATTAGGCATAATTGTGTGTTTATTGTTTATAGGAGGCACGTGAGCCTGATAACTGCAATGTTGGCTTGTTGGCTAATCGCAGCTGCCCACTCCAGTCACTCCACTGTCGCCAGCCACACCAGCTACACCTTTTTCTACAGATCAGTGAGCAGCACTGTACTCCCATGAGTAATGAGTCCTTGAGCAAGACACCTAACCCCCAACTGCTCCCTGGGCGCTGCGGATAGGGCTGCCCACCGCTCCGGGCAAATGTGCTCACTTCACTAGTGTGTATGTGGTGTTTCACTGCAGGGATGGGTTGGATTGCGGTGGTCAAATTTCCCCATTGTGGGACTAATAAAGGTCACTTCATCCAGTCTTTAATCTAACTGCACCGACATGGATTGTTTTTTTAATTTGCCAGCCTTCTGGTTCAGCTTCAGTCACATCCATTCACAGAAAACATTACGTCTTAGCTTTAGAAGACATGAAGACTGGACAGCTGGTCAAGGTTAGAACCCAGATGAGGAAGCCAATGAGGAACAGCTAGGGCCAGTGCTGCAGTCTTCCTTGTGACTGTCTTATGGGGCAGTCGTGGGCTGGAGGTTAGGGAACCAGCCCTGTGACCGGAAGGTCGCCGGTTCGATCCCCTCGGCTGACAGTCCCTGACCGAAGTGCCCTTGAGCAAGACACCTAACCCCCAATTGCTCCCTGGGTGCCGTGGATAGAGCTGCCCCCTGCTCTGGGCAAGTGTGCTCACTGCCCCCTAGTGTGTGTGTGTGTGGTTCTCAATTCAATTATTTGCCGGTTTTGCCACCATCCACCGCCAGATGTGTACTCTTGTTCAGTGAGACTAGATACTAACTGCCACCAGCTATATTTCCTTCTTTACTAGTAACATTAGCGTCTTTTGAGTGAAGCACTCCTTTAATCTAATATTTGTCTTCCATTTCGAGAAAGCGGCTGTTTTCCTAACGGAGCTCCTCTCGCTGAAACTGAAATGCCTCGTTAGGTCACTTTTTAAATGTCGTTATTATGGGCGTGGGTTTTTTTTTTACTGCTTGTTTTAATACTGGTGGGAGCATGTGCCATAGTCATGTCTGAGGATTCTGGGTAAGGGACTGATGTTGGTAATAAAAACATTTTGAAGCAGAAATGTGTTTTGTTTTTGGTCTGTTTTCTTCCGTTGTTTTCAGTTTATGTGGCTTCCGAAGGCCTTTAAATGAGGACTTTTCAGAGGAGTTTCAGTTCCCCTGCCTTACCGTGAATGTAGTAGATCAGCCAAGAAATGTTTGGTGTTTTTGGTGAAGTTCACTTTACTTTTCACACTAGAGCTACAAAGAAAAGGTAGCGAACATCCCTGCTAGAGAAACCTTCATAAACCAGCATGGCTGGTCACCAGTAAAACGTTTTCAAGGCCAGTATGATGGTCAGTAACAACACAAGTTAATATGCTGTTTACCATCAACAACCGTTATGTTATTTCAGATACATGTTTGCTGGTCAACCAGCAAAACTGTGCTGGTCCACCTTAAATGAGAGCCGGTTTATGAGGAGCCTGGCCTCTTCCTATTTCCCCCGTTATATAAAAGACATGACTGCGCAATGCCAGACGGCGCCCACGAGCGAGTCCTCAATAAATGGGAGTAAATGGATAAAAACGGAGCTAAAGACGGAGCCCAGAACTTTCCTTTTGTTTTAGACAGTAGAAGTTCGTATTTCACTAAAAAAGCAAATAAAAATAAAGCAGCAGAACACTAACATTACTGCTACTGAGAGCTGATTGGTTAGAGTTACTGCTACTGAGAGCTGATTGGTTAGCGTTACTGCTACTGAGAGCTGATTGGTCAGTGTTACTGCTACTGAGAGCTGATTGGTTAGTGTTACTGCTACTGAGAGCTGATTGGTTAATGTTACTGCTACTGAGAGCTGATTGGTTAGCGTTACTGCTACTGAGAGCTGATTGGTTAGCGTTACTGATACTGAGAGCTGATTGGTTAGCGTTACTGCTACTGAGAGCTGATTGGTTAATGTTACTGCTACTGAGAGCTGATTGGTTAGCGTTACTGCTACTGAGAGCTGATTGGTTAATGTTACTGCTACTGAGAGCTGATTGGTTAGCGTTACTGCTACTGAGAGCTGATTGGTTAGCGTTACTGCTACTGAGAGCTGATTGGTTAATGTTACTGCTACTGAGAGCTGATTGGTTAGCGTTACTGCTACTGAGAGCTGATTGGTTAGCGTTACTGCTACTGAGAGCTGATTGGTTAGCGTTACTGCTACTGAGAGCTGATTGGTTAGCGTTACTGCTACTGAGAGCTGATTGGTTAATGTTACTGCTACTGAGAGCTGATTGGTTAGCGTTACTGCTACTGAGAGCTGATTGGTTAGCGTTACTGCTACTGAGAGCTGATTGGTTAATGTTACTGCTACTGAGAGCTGATTGGTTAGCGTTACTGCTACTGAGAGCTGATTGGTTAGAGTTACTGCTACTGAGAGCTGATTGGTTAGCGTTACTGCTACTGAGAGCTGATTGGTTAGCGTTACTGCTACTGAGAGCTGACTGGTTAGCGTTACTGCTACTGAGAGCTGATTGGTTAGCGTTACTGCTACTGAGAGCTGATTGGTTAGAGTTACTGCTACTGAGAGCTGATTGGTTAGAGTTACTGCTACTGAGAGCTGATTGGTTAGCGTTACTGCTACTGAGAGCTGATTGGTTAGAGTTACTGCTACTGAGAGTTGATTGGTTAGCGTTACTGCTACTGAGAGCTGATTGGTTAGCGTTACTGCTACTGAGAGCTGATTGGTTAGAGTTACTGCTACTGAGAGCTGATTGGTTAGTGTTACTGCTACTGAGAGCTGATTGGTTAGTGTTACTGCTACTGAGAGCTGATTGGTTAGAGTTACTGCTACTGAGAGTTGATTCGTTAGAGTTACTGCTACTGAGAGCTGATTGGTTAGAGTTACTGCTACTGAGAGCTGATTGGTTAGTGTTACTGCTACTGAGAGCTGATTGGTTAGCGTTACTGCTACTGAGAGCTGATTGGTTAGAGTTACTGCTACTGAGAGCTGATTGGTTAGTGTTACTGCTACTGAGAGCTGATTGGTTAGTGTTACTGCTACTGAGAGCTGATTGGTTAGAGTTACTGCTACTGAGAGTTGATTGGTTAGAGTTACTGCTACTGAGAGCTGATTGGTTAGAGTTACTGCTACTGAGAGCTGATTGGTTAGTGTTACTGCTACTGAGAGCTGATTGGTTAGCGTTACTGCTACTGAGAGCTGATTGGTTAGAGTTACTGCTACTGAGAGCTGATTGGTTAGTGTTACTGCTACTGAGAGCTGATTTTTATTTGGCTCCTTTTTAAAAAGCCGCGTCAGTCTCGACTGCATATGTGGACATATTTCTATATTGAGCTCTATTTACACAAAGTTAGGTTAGTTCATCATTTATGTTGAACAGACTCTCCCAAAGTTTTACGCTGCTGCGATGACGTTGAACCGCGTGCTGCACTGGGTCGGTATGACCAACAGGTCAAAACCAGCTCTAAACAAAGTGACCGCTGGGCCCTGATTGGTGCTCTGGCTTTGCGCTTCTTTCGTTTTGACATGTTACGTTTTTATACACACAGAAACCAAAAGGAACGACAGATTTCTCAGAATGATGTCCTGTTTGGGGAGGAAGAAATTAAACTGAAGTAGCAGTGATGCAGAGTGGTCAGGAGAGAGTGAAGAGAAAGGGAAAGACACTAGAGCTCAGTGTCTCTCTGAAGGGGTTGATGCACATGATCGGCGACAGGGGGCGCCAACGCCCTGCAGAGAAAAGTTTATACAGGCATCAGAAATCAGAGAAACACTGCTAATTAACTGGGACAGTAAGCAGTGCTTATATAAATAAACACTGCTTATTCATCGCCTTCGGTGCTTTAAAGTGCAGCTCAGCGTTCCACAGAGAAACAAACACACGCAAAATAAAGAATTTAAACAAGAAGAAAAAACTAAACCTTTCATTTAATTCATTTAATTTAAAAAATGATATCATAATAATGATCATGAGTTAAAAGCAACTGTGCTCTTACTCTTGAGGAGCTTCTCATTTGAGTCTTGGTTCTTCACAGTGGTTCTTTATACTCTTAAGGAGCTTCTCATTTGAGTCTTGGTTCTTCTCAGTGGTTCTTTATACTCTTAAGGAGCTTCTCATTCATGTCTTGGTTCTTCTCAGTGGTTCTTTATACTCTTAAGGAGCTTCTCATTTGTGTCTTGGTTCTTCTCACTGGTTCTTTATACTCTTAAGGAGCTTCTCATTCGTGTCTTGGTTCTTCTTAGTGGTTCTTTATACCCTTAAGGAGCTTCTCATTTGAGTCTTGGTTCTTCTCAGTGGTTCTTTATACTCTCAAGGAGCTTCTCATTTGAGTCTTGGTTCTTCTCAGTGGTTCTTTATACCCTTAAGGAGCTTCTCATTTGTGTCTTGGTTCTTCTCAGTTGTTCTTTATACCCTTAAGGAGCTTCTCATTTGTGTCTTGGTTCTTCTCTGTGGTTCTTCATACTCTCAGACAGTGTCTCATTTAAGTCTTGGAGGGAGGAAGGAAGGGAAAGGAAAGAAAGGAAAGAGGGAAGAAAAGGGAAAAGGAAAGGAAAGGAATGTAACGGGACATTGGGAGAGTGCCAGTTCAGTCCCTGTTGATGCCACAACCATTAGTCTACCCTAGAAAAACTGGGCTACCAAGTTGGCTGGGTATCCTAAGCCAACTACTGACCGCGGGCTACATCACCTTTAGTAACGCCATACCAGCAGCTTATCAGGATGACCATCATGACACACTTTCTTCATGAGCAAACCCAGAGTCAGGATTACTTGGTCAGAATTATCGTAATGAATATAATCATCATCTAATTCAGCAAACTAAGCTATCTGACCAACCTTTTGAGTAACGTTCGCCCTAAATTTCTTCATCAACGTCCCATAAAACATTTACAATTACGGCACTTGGCAGACGCTCTTATCGACTTACAATTTGATGACTTTACACACGTAGGTGAAGGTGGTGTTAGGAGTCTTGCCCAAGGACTCTTACTGGTGTAGGGTAGGGCTTTTACCCAGGCAGGGGATTGAACCCCAGTCTACAGTGTAGAAGGCAGAGGTGTTACCCACTACACTAGCCAACCACATATAAAGTGTCCTGTCAGCATTTGAATTGAATCATCATGTACCTTGTAAGTCTATTGTTGTCCAACACTATCTAACACATTGCAGATTTGTCTCAAGGCTGAAATCACCTTTAAATGATCTTAAATGGTGTGACAGTTACAATCTGGCGCATCAGGCCTTGTTTAAGGTGGAATGGGAAGTTTTGAACAAGATGTTTGTGAACAAGAAGCTGCTTTGAGCTTCGTAGATTTGTTGTACACATTTGTTGTCAACGGATAAAATACACAAAAGACGTGCCGGTTGGCCCCGTACTATCAATATTCTGTACACGTTTAGTCACAAACCCTGCCTGTTTTTTGAGTAAAAATTAAAAAACAGTCCTCATGGCCACAGTAAACCGGAGTTTTCTCTGGACATTTGGCTGGGACAGTCAGATTTTTCCAAACAAACATCGCCCACTTTTCTCTGATTGTCAGATCTTTTGGTAAGACTTGAAGGCTCATGAAACGTCAAATGAGAAACACATCTCTGTCATTGTTGTGGAAAAAAAAACAAACAGAAAACCTTGTAAAACAAGACAAGAGAAAACTGATCGAGACCCCAGCATATTTGTTCGGCGGCCTAGGGATCAGACCCCCAGAGATACGTAAGGTCATCAAATCTTGGAGAAGGTTAAGTATGAAACTTTGATGTGGAATTGAGAAACCTGGAGTCAGCATAAAATGCTTAGGCACCAGTATAATGGGACTGAAACATTCACATGGCCACTATCTGTTCTAACTCCTTCTTAAAGGCACCCTGGGGTGCAATAATTCATTTACCTGGTTGGAGCACAGTGTCACGTATCATCAGGATGCGAATCCTGGTCTTCTGGAAGGCCACTACACTGTACAGCTTCTATATATAGAAGCTATATATGTATATCAATATATAGAAGCTGTACTGTGGTAGAACATGATGCTGTGCTCTAGCAAGGTGCATGAATTACTGTACCTCCTGTATACATCAAACTCTCTTCATTAGACCCAGAGTAAACTGACTGGATTGGTCTTGACTATTTCTTTGCCTTCTTCTACTGTGGAGCTTTAATAAGAGTTTCGTCAAAAATTACTACTTTAAAATGACTAAAGTAAGGTATAGTCATGTAAAATTCACTTAGAAAATATTGAAATAACGTTATAGTCCTATAGCTGAGGCAGACAGATCTCTTCAACAGAAAACAGGCCTAACGTTTGCATGCATGGGGCAGGAGGAACTTCTGACCCAGGCACAGGCAGTGCATCACATAAAAGGGTTTTTTGATAAGGCACCTGGAGAAGCCTGAGAAACACTGCCTGCACAATACAAATACTATATCCTAATTAGAAGACTAGATAAGAACGGGCAAAAACTAGCCCATGAGCCAAATTAATGAGGAAAGTGCCCAGCCAAAGGCCTTGGGGAGGGCAGGATGACGTGACTACGATATCTTAAGATTGGTGGGAAATAAGGGTTTTCAAAAGACTTGGTAAACCAAGACGTAACGGGAACTAAAAGGTGATTCAGGGACATATACCAAAGGGAGGGGGACGAGTTGCCCTGAAATGGGATATAAAAAAGGATGTTTTGTGATGATCTCTGCATTTGGGTGTCCGGAAACCATCTCGCCACCTCAAGCTCAATAAACGAAGATGGGACCTTTTCCTCCCTTTTGGTTGAATACGCTTTTACTTTGGTTTATTTTTGAAAGTGATTAGACAATAACTGGAACAAAGCCACAGTACAGAATAGTCCTAGTATTTAGTATTTCATATGTCGGGGCTTTGGGCAAGGAGAGAATAGCTCTTGGTCCTGTCACTACCCTCCAAGTCAAAAAGGCCTCCGTTTCTTTCCCAGGTCAGTCCCGTCATTCCTTCAGCAGACTTCGGTGTAAAATCAGCTTGGAGCGCTTGTGTCCCGCTGTAATGACTTCATAGTTGGTGTGTCCAAGTTTCTGGGTCACCGCAAAAAGTCTTTGCTGTGTGGCTGAACTAGACCTTCTGTCAGCAATGAAGAGCATGTTTGGCCTAAATAGCTTCCTTTTAGGGACCCCAAAGGCAATAAGGAACTGGGTTTTCACTTATTATTTCTGTTTTTCATATTATGGTATAACTTATTTGGTAACACTTTATTTGGAGTGGTCCTTTGTAGATGATTAATAAAATCCGTGAAGTATCAGTAGTGAAGCGTCTAAATACACTGAAGTAAATATCTTGTAGATGTTCTGTTCATACATTACTTGCATTATACGGCAGGAAAAGAGCCGCATGTTGCCAATCCCTGATCTAGTCAAAGAAAGTGTTGTAGTGCTAGATTTTTAAAAAGGAGGTTCTTCAAGGGTTCTTTAGTAAAGAAAATGGCTTATATATATAAAACCATGAACACTCAAAGAAACCTTTGCATGATTAGATTAAGAGACCCTTATTAGTCCCACATCGGGGAAATCTGACCTCCACATTTAACCAATCCATGCAGTGAAACACCACATACACACTAGTGAACACACACACACTAGGGGGCAGTGAGCACACTTGCCCAGAGCGGTGGGCAGCCCTATCCTCGGCACCCAGGGAGCAGTTGGGGGTTAGGTGTCTTGTTCAAGGGCCCTTCAGCCATGTGCTGTCGGTGACCTTCCAGTCACAGGGCCAGTTCCCTAACCTCCAGGCCATGACTGCCCCAGCTTCATGACTAAATGGTCCTTTGTGTCTTGAAAGGGTTCTTCAGATGGACAGTGTGTTGTAGATGGTTCTGCATAGAACCTTTTTTTTTGGAAAGGGTTCTATATAGCACCCAAAATAGATGTTCTATCGATATAAGCCTGACATCGAAACAAAAGAACAACCATTTTGGACGCTACATAGAACCAGTCAACTACAACACATTCTCCATCAGTCTGAAGAACACTTTCATGATGCAAAGAACCCTTCAATCATGCATGGAACCAGACGGTATTCTGGGCCGTTTCTCTCTGGTTCATCAGAATTCAGATACGAGTTTTCTTTTTTATTTTTCTGATAACAGAGCAATTTAAACTTGATAGGCAGTTTAGTACAGATGTAGTAATAAGTCAAGACGCCTGGGTGTCTAATATTGAAGATGATTCTACACTCATCCAAGGGGCTTCATCAGTTGAAATGAGTGGCGGGTACATTTTAGAACAGTCTGAGTTCTTCTGGACCTTCAGAAGCTCTGAGATGATACAGAACAGGCCAGATTTGAAGACCTGCCTAGTGCCTACATGTCTGGTGAGCTCACAGCACTGTGCTTTCTCCTCATAGCAGTGTGATGTGAGGAAACAAGCAGGGAGCAGCTGCAGACAGTTCAATGAATGAAAGCAAGCAGGGAGCAATTATCATACCATTAGCGCACGAGGACACCATGGCCGCGTGATGGGGAGGTCAGCTAATGAGGACTCTGACATACACGGTGTGCCAAACGGGATCGATTTCTCCAGTTTATTTGACCTGTTCAGGACTACCAGTCTGAGTGAGTAATCAGCGTAATAATAATAATAGGTATACATATCTGACATGCATCCAACTGAGCGTGCCCTCCTGAAGCGCCCCCATAACAATGGAGGTAAGTGTTTCCCAAGGACTTGCATTGATTTCAGGTATAACGTTCTGACCACCTCCTCGTTTCTACACTCATTTTCCACTTAATCAGCTCCACTTACTGTATAGCTGCACTCTGTAGTTCTACAGTTACAGACTGTAGTCCATCTGTTTCTCTGATACTCTGTTACCCTGTTCTTCAGTGGTCAGGACCCCCATGGACCCTCACAGAGCAGGTACTATTTGGGTGGTGGGTCATTCTCAGCACTGCAGTGACACTGACGTGGTGGTGGTGTGTTAGTGTGTGTTGTGCTAGGGTGTAGACTGAAAATTTCACTCCAGTGTCACTCCAACCACCTTATAATCTCACTCCAGGTTCATTTTAACTACCTGAAAAACATTAGTCCCATCTGTTTTTGTTTTTCCCCAGGGTGAGCAACATGGCAAAATCCAAAAATAAAAGAAAAAACGTTTGTGTATATGTGTGTAGCGTTCAGTGCTGGACAGTAACTGAGTAACTGAGTAACTGAGTAAATGTAATTAGTTTCTGTACTTTAGTATTTTTGGTGTATCTGTACTGAAGTTTCTCCGTTCTGGGCGACTTTTTCCTTTCACTCCACTACATTTCAGAGTCTAATATCCGACTTTTTCTTCCTACATTCTGAGAAATCTGTCGTTCCTTTTGGTTTCTGTGTGTATAAAAACGTAACATGTCAAAACGAAAGAAGCCCAAAGTCAGAGCACCAATCAGGGCCCAGCGGTCACTTTGTTTAGAGCTGGTTTTGACCTGTTGGTCATACCGACCCAGTGCAGCACGCGGTTCAACGTCAGCGCAGCAGCGTAAAACTTTGGGAGAGTCTGTTCAACATAAATGATGAACTAACCTAACTTTGTGTAAATAGAGCTCAATATAGAAATATGTCCACATATGCAGTCGAGACTGACGCGGCTTTTTTCTGAATTTTCTACAAGAGTTGATCAGACACAGCAGTGCTGCTGGAGTATTTAAACACTGTGTCCACTCACTGTCCACTCTATTAGACACTCCTACCTTGGCGGTCCACCTTGTAGATGTAAAGTCAGAGACGGCAGCTCATCTGCTGCTGCACAGTTTGTGTTGGTCATCCTCTAGTCCTTCATCAGTGGTCACAGGACGCTGCCCACAGGATTTTTGGACAGAAGCCGAGACGTTAAGTTACCGCCAATGAGGAGGACATCACTGTGAATTTATTATCCATAAAATTTTCCAAGGTGAAAAGTTTTTTTTAAAGAGTTACTCGACAAAGGCTGACCTACACCAGAGCGCAGAACAGGACAGGCTCCAGCAATTACACCACGATACCCCTGGATGACCGGATCGACGAGGAGCAGAAGCCTTACTGCTGGGACTGCTTGCTGTTTGGCATGGTGCGGGGGTCTCGGGCTGGGGGGGGGGGTGGATTTTGTGATTTTGGAAGTTTGTCTAAGTCAGCCCATCACCATCAGAACACTCGAGAAGCAATTTAAAAGCAAAGGATCAGCTGCATCACAAATACAAGCGGCCGAAATGAGTTTCCTCCGCAGGGTGTCTGGACTCTCCCTTAGAGATAGGGTGAGAAGTTCGGTGCTTCTCCACGTCGAGAGGAGCCAGCTGAGGTGGTGGCGCAAGCAGGTCCAATGGGGAGGAGACCCCGGGGAAGTTGAAAAGGATTTGCAAATCATCGTTTTCTGTTTTTATTTATGTTTTACACAACGTCCCAACCTCACTGGATTCATTTGCTGATTTTGCGAATATTGCGTCGTACATTTTTTTATGAAGTAGAAGTTGCATTGGTTTGGTCTTGTTTCTTAATAAAAAGATGTTTTTAGGGAAAAATGAGATTTTATGGTGCTTTTTTTTTTTAAATAGATTTTATGGTGCTATGGTATGACTGGGTATTGTTGCCTTATGGCAGTAATTTAACAAGCACCCCACTTAAAATAAATAAATAAATAAATAAATAAAAATAAATAAACAAAAAGATGTTTTTTTTCAAATATT
>NC_051223.1:39005115-39152615 GCF_015220715.1 Pygocentrus nattereri
AAGTCTCCGGCAGCTGAAATAAACAGAAAAATGCTCCTGTTTTGCTTGACACACTCCATGTGTCGGAATCCTCGTTACCTGACCTCCCCATGGTGCTGCCATCCTGTCTTCCTGCGTGAATTGTGAGATGACTGCCCCCTGCACGCTTTCAGGTATTCCTGCACCACTACAGCGCTGCCATCAGACCAAGCGCGGCCAGGCATGTGAGGGCTTGACAGGTCTGTCAATTTTGGCCTCTTATTTTCAAATTTGCTGGCAGACTATAACGATATAATGTGACTGCCACTTTATTTCATCATTCTCCCAAATTAACAACTTGGGTTGTCAAGGTTACAGTGCAGTTTCAGAAAGCTGAAGGAAACCTCTCATTACACCGTCTAGAACCTTCACAACACGGAACATGAATTTCACACTGGGCAGGTTTTTCAGAAATCTTTACAGGACAACAGAAACATTCTAACAGTGCTTCCGCTCACTGGCCACTTTATTAGAAACACCCACCTTGGGCTTCCGCTCACTGGCCACTTTATTAGAAACACCTACCTTGTGCTTCCACTCACTGGCCACTTTATTAGAAACACCCACCTTGTGCTTCCACTCACTGGCCACTTTATTAGAAACACCTACCTTGTGCTTCCACTCACTGGCCACTTTATTAGAAACACCCACCTTGTGCTTCCACTCACTGGCCACTTTATTAGAAACACCCACCTTGTGCTTCCACTCACTGGCCACTTTATTAGAAACACCTACCTTGTGCTTCCACTCACTGGCCACTTTATTAGAAACACCTGCCTTGTGCTTCCACTCACTGGCCACTTTATTAGAAACACCCACCTTGTGCTTCCACTCACTGGCCACTTTATTAGAAACACCCACCTTGTGCTTCCGCTCACTGGCCACTTTATTAGAAACACCCACCTTGTGCTTCCGCTCACTGGCCACTTTATTAGAAACACCCACCTTGTGCTTCCGCTCACTGGCCACTTTATTAGAAACACCAACCTTGTACTTCCGCTCACTGGCCACTTTATTAGAAACACCTACCTTGTGCTTCCGCTCACTGGCCACTTTATTACAAGCACCCACCTTATAGCCCCGGCATGTAGATGTACAGTTGCAGACTGTAGTCCATCTGCTGCTGTACAGTTTATCAGCCCCCCGTTCATCACTGGTCAGTTTCCACAGGATTGCTGTTGTCCAGGTATTATTTGGGAGGTGGTCCATTCTCTGCACTGACATGGTAGTGTGTGTTATATAGACCACAGTATCCGTACATCAGAGAGGTGGAAGAGTATCTGATAAAGTGACCCTGGGGGGGTTAATTTGGTCGAACACCTGGGAGGACATAGTCCAGCTCATTCTGTCGCCTGGCTGAGGTTCTCTGAGCTACCATTAATGACTACAGTAGAGTCACAGAGGACAGACTGTGGTGAGAATCAAGAGAAATCCTGCATGAAACGAGCTGCCTGGTGCGTCTCAGTGGAGAATCAAGCGCTCTGGCATTGCTTAGATGTCTCAGCCGTCTGGGGTTCATATGTTTATTGCGTGGTGACAACAAACCTCATTGGATAATCATGACCTCAATTATATCTCTCCCTGTCTGTAGGGGGTTTACAGTAGATGTCATCAAACAGCTGATAAAACACTATTTAATGACTGCCAGGCCCGTATAATTAAAAGGCTACAGTACAATATAACACAGCATGATTTTCCCAATATAATCCATTAGGTGATTTAATGAGTCTGTGTTTATACGACTGGTAGCAGTGCATTGATAAATGGTTACTCACTGCAGTTTCTTCTTTGGCTGCTGTATGTAAATCACAACCCCATTTCCAAAAGTTGGGACTGTGGATGTTAGTGTGTTTGTTGACCCATCTCCAAGCCTCTCCTCCTCGAGGAAGCCCAGTATTATATGTAGTTATAAAGCAGCTCCTGGTTTGACCAATCAGTGCTCAGTAAATTGAGCTCATGATGTAATTGATGATATTAACGAGTCTCTGTGGCGGCTGTGAAGGTGTCCAGGAAAAATATGGACCAAAGAAATTCTTGTTACTTTATATTGTTTTTATGTTTATTTGAATTATGAATATGACTTTATTCTAATGTATATTATATATATATAATGTATATATGTATGTATTGTGATAAACTCACTGCTGAGGTCAACTGTTTAAAGATTTGCTTAGATGCCTAAAACTTTTGCACAGTACTGTAAATGCATAAGTACCAAATCTCCACCGCGGGTCTTATTTATCACCAATCCAGCGGCGGTTCTATGGAAAGACTTCACCAACACCAAAGTTCAGAGGCATCAATATTTTTCCCTGTCTCACTTTTTTTATCATCCAGCTTTCACATCCATAAAGAAGCGCAGAGAAGATGATAGCCTGGACACTTCTGATCTACGTTTGAAGAGACACATCATTACATTTGAAGATCTTTTCAAGCTCTATCATCCTTCCGCTGAGTGCCAAGCTCTGTCGTATTTCTCAGCTGGTGGATGCGCTGTTGTTAATAACTGTTCCAAGTGTGAAAAAGCTGTCTACCACTTCTGCATCTTCTCCATCAGTGGAAAAGTTAGCAGACTTTCTTTTTGTCATGACCTTATCAAGTCTTCTTAATATTGAACTGAAGTCCCATCTTTTCACACCGTTCTTTATCCTTCTTTTTGAGGGTCTTTAGGTATTTCCTGAGTTTCCGCTGTGAGTGTATCATCCACATATCGAAGGTTCATGTTACTTCCACCAATCCTGAATATTCACCTTCCCTCAGTCCTGCTTCTCTCATTATACACTATATGGACAAAAGTATTAGAACCCACCTTCTAATTACTGAGTTCAGGTGTTTCATCCACACCCATTGCTAAGACGTGGATCAAATTAAGCTCATAGTCTTGCAGTATCCATAGGCAAACACTGGCAGCAGAAGGTCAAACTGAAGAGCTTAAACATGCCACTATTATAGGATGCCACCTTTGCTGCAGTTTGTGTAATTTCTGTTCTGCTAGATCTGCCCCAGACAACTGTAAGTGCTGTTATTGTGAAATAGAAGCATCTAGGAGCAACAACAACTCAGCCACAAAGCCATAAACCATGCAAACTTTCAGAGTGGGCCACCAAGTGCTGAAGCGCACAGTGTGTATCCTCTGTTGAATCACTAAAGAGTTCCAAACTGTGACTAGAAGCAACATCAGCAAAAGAAGGAAGAGATTCACGAAATGGGTTTGCATGGCTGAGCAGCTACAGACAAGCCTAAGATTGAAACACACTGTGGTATAAAGTGCTGTCACTGAACACATTCTGTGGAGTGATGAATCAGCTTCTCCATCTGTCAGTCTGATGCCGAGTCTGAGGCCGAGTCTGGGTTTGGCAAGTGCCAGGAGAACATTACCTGCCTGACTGCACTGTGCCAGCTGCAACGTTTCGTGGAGGGGGGATAATGATATGGGGTTGTTTTTCAGGGGTTGATCTAGAACCATTAAATCCAGTGAAGGGAAATCTTAATGACTCTGCACCAAGACATTTTGGACAAATGTACCTTCCAACTTTCTGGAAACAGTTTGGGGAAGAACCTTTCCTGTTCCAGCGTGACTGAGTCCCAGTGACCAAAGCAGCTCCATAAAGGCCTGACTGGGTGAGTTTGGTGTAAAAGAACTCAACTGGTCTTCGCAGAACCCTGATCTCAACCCCATCACACACCTTTGGGATGACCTAGAACAGAGACTATGAGCCTCATCAAACATCAGTGTCAGACCTCACAAATGCTCTTCTGGATTAATGGGCACAGACACTCTCTGAAATCTTGTAGATGCTTCCCAGAAGAGTGGTAGCTGTTAGAGATGCAAAGGGGGACCAATTCCATATTAATGCCTATGGATTCAGAATGGGAGTCATAAAAACTACTGTAGGTGTAACATGCAGGTGTCCCAATACTTTTGTCCATATTGTGTATGTTCAGCATACAGCTTGGACAGGTACAGTGACAGTGGAAACCCCTTTCCAATGTGGGGCCATCTGTTTGCATAATGAGATGCTCTTGTGCACTCGTTTTAATGAGTTGCTCATTTTGAAACACTCTAGCAGTGGTTTAGTGTATGCATATGACTTGGTCATGTGCCTCACAAAACATCAGCCAGAAAAACATAACTGGGGCGAATGACCTTGGAATGCCTTCCCGATACATCAGCAGCACTCAAGACCCGCAAATTCAGCCTTAAAAAGGTATGTGACATTCTAGCTTTGACATTTGAAAGCAGCTTTAAGTTTAATGAAACTTACTTGTTTGCTGAGGTCTGTTGATCATAGGTCAGTTCTAGATGCCTCCTGACATTTTCAATTCAGGAATTCATACAATGCATTAAAGACATTTAAAAAGCCATTTACGTGGCTTCAACTCATTGCAAAAACGCATTTCCAGTCTGCCGAATTTCATTTATGAAGTGCTTGGCTGGTTGGTGGCTGCAGTAGTATATTTTTGGTCTGATGAAAGCATCTGGAACAATGAACCAGCTTTTCACCCTCTCGCAGATTGTTGAGGGGGCATGGGAGTTTGCCAACCCAGTCTGCATGTGTTTTGTGGATTTGGAGAAGGCTTATGACCAGGTTCCCTGAGATTTCTTGTGGGAGATCCTCCGGGAGTATGGGGTGCCGGGGCAATTACTCCGGGCCATTTGATCTCTGTACTCCCAGAGTGAGAGCTGTGTTCGTATACTCAGCATTAAGTCAGACCCTTTCAGTGTTAGTGTTGGGCTCCGCCAGGGTTGTGCCCTGTCTCCACTCCTGTTCATGATATTCATGGACAGGGTGTCAAGGCGTAGCCAAGGTCAGGAGGGCATTATGTGTGGAGGCGTCTCTGCTATTTGCAGATGACGTTGTTCTTTTGGCTGAATCACATGGATGCCTCCAGCACTCACTAGAGCGGTTTGCAGCTGAGTGTGAAGCGGTTGGTATGCGGATAAGCACCTCCAAATCTGAGTCCATGATCTTGGCCCGGAAAAGGATGGCATGCCCACTCCAGGTAAGGGGAAAGGACGTGCCCCAGGTAGAGGAGTTTACGTATCTCGGGATCTTGTTCATGAGTGATGGGAAGAAGGATCGTGAGATCTGTCGCAGGCTGGGACAGGTCACTGTAGGGGTAACCTTGTAGGGGTAACAGGAACAGCTCTTTCCTGGTTCAGGTCCTACCTCACCGATCGATATCAGTTTGTTAATGTAAAGGGTGAATCATCTGTTCGTGCAAAAGTAATGTATGGTGTTCCACAAGGCTCTGTTTTAGGACCTATATTTACAATATATATGCTACTACTAGGCACCATTATCAGTAAACACGGCATAAAATTCCACTGTTATGCCGATGACACCCAGTTATATATATCAAGCAAACCGGATGATAAAATTAAACTTGGCAAGATTGAGGACTGTATAAAAGACATAAAAGATTGGATGTCAAATAATTTTCTGTTACTTAACTCAGATAAAACAGAGGTCCTGCTTCTTGGTTCAAAATTAGCCAGAAACAGACTGTCTAACTCAACACTAAAACTTAACAATCTCTCAGTTTCATCAAGCTTATCTGTTAAAAATCTTGGTGTCATGATAGACGCTGATCTCTCCTTCGACACACATATATCTAATATCACTAGAACAGCTTTCCTGCATCTCCGCAATATCGCTAAATTAAGAAATGCATTATCTCTACAGGAAGCAGAAAAGCTAGTTCATGCATTTATCACTTCAAGGCTAGATTATTGTAATGCCCTGCTGTCTGGATGTCCCAGCAAAAGCCTTAACAAGCTTCAGCTAGTCCAGAACGCTGCAGCCAGAGTCTCACAAGAACTAGGAAGTTTGACCATATTAGTCCAGTTTTATCAGCCCTGCACTGGTTACCAGTTAAATTTCGCATTGATTATAAAACTATATTACTGACCTATAAAGCTCTAAACGGGCTCGCCCCTCAGTACCTGAGTGAGCTCCTCTCCCACTATGAACCATCACGCCTACTTAGATCACAAGGTGGTGGTGCCGCTGCTCACCAGCCTTCTGGACCGGTTTGACCACCACTGAGCTTCTTGCTGTACAGCGCTGTGCAGTCCTCACCCTCAGATCTTTCTTTTCCCACTTTACTATAAAACTTCATACTAATAATGTTTGCTATCCGGTGTCGACCAGAGGAGGATGGGTTCCCCTTCTGAGTCTTGGTTCCTCTCAAGGTTTCTTCCTCTTTTAGGGAGTTTTTCCTTGCCACCGTCGCCGCTGGCTTGCTCATGGGGGCTCGGACCCGGATTTTCTTTCTTCTTTTCTCTTCTCTCTGTAATACTGATTGTTCTGTAAAGCTGCTTTGTGACAACACCTGTTGTAAAAAGCGCTATATAAATAAATTTTGCTTGCTTGCTTACTGTACCGGACTGTAGTGGTGAAGAGGGAGCTGAGCCATAAGGCAAAGCTCTCCGTTTACTGGTCAGTCTACATCCTGACCCTCACCTATGGTCATGAGCTGTGGGGAATGACCAAAAGAATGAGATCACGAATACAAGTGGCGGAAATGAGCCTCTTCACAGGGGTGGCGGGTCACACTCTATTTAATAGGGTGAGGAACTTGGCCATCCGGGAGGAGCTTGGAGTAGAGATGCTACTCCTCCGCATTGAGAGTAGCCAGCTGAGGTGGTTCGGGCATTTGATCCGGATGCCCCCTGGACGCCTCCCGGTGGGGGTGTACCAGGCATGGCCTACTGGTATAAGACCCCAGGGTCGTCCTAGGACCCACTGGAGGGATTACATTTCCAAGTTGGACTGGGAGCGGCTTGGGGTCCCTGGGAATGAGCTGGAGGAAGTTGCGGGGGACAGGGTCATCTGGGATTCTCTGCTCTCCCAACTGCTACTGTGACCCTATCTGGATTAAGCGGGTTAACGATGATGATGACGACAATGATGATGATGAAAGCAACTGGACTCCAAAACAGAGGAAGCGGAGTGGTCATTCACTGCTTGCAGCTCTGTAAGTGAGAACAGTGCAGCTCCAGCTGTGCTCTGTAGGTGAGGATTTGGATCAGAAGGCTTAAATCAATTCAGTGCGATTCAGTATTATTGGTATAGTGCTTAATCACATTCTTTTGTGTGCAAGTTAATAATAATAATAATAATAATAATAAAGAACAAATTTTACTTTATCAAGTAAATGTAAAAAAATATTCGGCCTTTGTTAGATATCTCATCATGAATTATTCCTTTGTGAAGTAAAACCCATTCCCTGGGTGTTAATTTTATATGCTAATGACTGCTGTATTCATTGGCTGTCTCAGTAGAGGGGTGTGGTCACTGTGATAGTGGAGAGCTCCACAATGGCTGCCAAGGAGCACAGTATAGACCAGGGGTCAGCAACATGCAACTGCCCTGTTGTGGCTCCACAGCTGAATCAGATCAGCAGGTAATAATAAAATAATCCTCCTCTACAGTAAAATAAAGCTCTGCTGATCCTTCAACACAGTTTAACAGTAAATGATCTTAAACGCTGGAGTTAATGTAGAACTGCTGATTCACCCTTTAACCCTGAAGATCAGCGCAGACGGCTGGTCACCATAGCAACACAGACAACAGTCTCGCCCAGCTAGTAGCTACGAAACGGCAAAGAGAGAGATTTAAGACGGACATCGATCATTTGGGGACAAATGGACTTATCAGTGTTTATAGTCACTCCAGATGGTTTCCTGATACGTTTAATCTGCAATGAGAAACTGATGAACACGAAAAAGTTGTAAAGCTGAAGTCGCTTCTCATTCGCCAGCTTCTCATTAGAATTATCCCGTTCCACCTTAAAAGGTGCAGCAGTTACATTTTGGTGCCTTGGACCATTTAAGGTGGATCAGGACAATTCGAAATATAAGCTAGTCAATGAGAAGCGACTTCAGATTCATAAAAAATGTAATGTGAAAAGGCATTTTTCAAGAAATTGTTCTACTTTTGAGGAAAAGTTGCTGACGTGAGAAAAATGTAAGATAACAAACATTATTAATATATTTTGGACAGTATTGTATAGACGTTGTGTGCGAAACAGAAAAATGTTTTGGCGCCTTCCACCTTTTTACACACTGAGCACTGTGACTTCAGTAAATTAATCCAAACAGATTCCAGTGTCCTCCTTTTTATTTCTATTCTCTGTCCACTTTATCAGCTCCACTTACTGTATAGCTGCACTCTGTAGTTCTACAGTTACAGACTGTAGTCCATCTGTTTCTCTGATACTCTGTTACCCTGTTCTTCAGTGGTCAGGACCCCCATGGACCCTCACAGAGCAGGTACTATTTGGGTGGTGGGTCATTCTCAGCACTGCAGTGACACTGACGTGGTGGTGGTGTGTTAGTGTGTGTTGTGCTAGGGTGTAGACTGAAAATTTCACTCCAGTGTCACTCCAACCACCTTATAATCTCACTCCAGGTTCGTTTTAACTACCTGAAAAACATTAGTCCCATCTATTTTTGTTTTTCCACAGGGTGAGCAACATGGCAAAATCCAAAAATAAAAGAAAACGTTTGTGTATATGTGTGTAGCGTTCAGTGCTGGACAGTAACTGAGTAACTGAGTAAATGTAATTAGTTTCTGTACTTTAGTATTTTTGGTGTATCTGTACTGAAGTTTCTCCGTTCTGGGCGACTTTTTCCTTTCACTCCACTACATTTCAGAGTCTAATATCCGACTTTTTCCTCCTACATTTTGAGAAATCTGTGGTTCCTTTTGGTTTCTGTGTGTATAAAAACGTAACATGTCAAAACGAAAGAAGCACAAAGCCAGAGCACCAATCAGGGCCCAGCGGTCACTTTGTTTAGAACTGGTTTTGACCTGTTGGTCATACCGACCCAGTGCAGCACGCGGTTCAACGTCAGCGCAGCAGCGTAAAACTTTGGGAGAGTCTGTTCAACATAAATGATGAACTAACCTAACTTTGTGTAAATAGAGCTCAATATAGAAATATGTCCACATATGCAGTCGAGACTGACGCGGCTTTTTTCTGAATTTCTACAAACACCATTTCATTTTATAGTAAATGAGTTTGGGCTGGTTTATGTTTATGAACAGACGCCTACAGATCAACATAGTAAAGGAGCTCATCTGTGATCCTGAGTTTAAAGCCAGTTTTTATTCAACTTAAACTTGGAACTAAGTTGTAAATAAATCTGAAACTGAAACTTTGCTTGTGTGTAAAAAGTGATTTCAGAGCCACTCGGTTCTCCCTGATGGAAACTGTTTACCTTCAGTGTTTTGTGCTTCTGATCATTTTAATAGACGTCAGCGTCACTAATTAATGACGTTCTATTAAAAGACTGGTTTACCAAGAGAGACGCTGGAGGACTTTCACCTGAAATGAGTTCATGAAGCCAGTCTGGTTATAAAAATGATAACAGGACATCAGAGCCAGAATTACTCTTTTAGTACTTTTACTTTATACTTAAGTACATTTGAAGGGAAATACTTTAGTACTTTTACTCAAGTGGAGGTCTAAAGGGAGGAACTTCTACTTTTACTGGAGGAATATTTTACTTTTATTATATTATATTAAGCATCTCTCGCCATTTGGTGTTTCACAGCCTTAAGACACCAGATTTAACTTGTAACCTGATTGTCAAGAATTTCATATGGTGAGCAATTGTGTTAACACTAATTACACCTGTATAATTGCTCTGCAGGTGTCTGTGCTTATCATTAGGAGATGGATTGTGAACATGAAGAAAGTATTTGAGGTTTTTTTCCTCTTGAGTTTTGACAAAGGCAAACAAGAGTGCATTTACAATTTTATTGTAGCTCCACATTCAGGGAAAGAAGTTTGGAAAACAGCAAAAAGCAGCAACATCAAGGCTCCTTTTAAAGCAGACCATTTGTAAAAGGTATATATACGCTGGTGTAACAACGTGAGCATATTTCAAACCAGTTGAACTCAATTCTGATAAAAGATCTGTCACATTATTACAACTACAATAAATATAATACAGATGTCATAGATGTTTATACTTTACACATTACTGTACATTTATTTACAGTATAATGCACGTTCCATGTGCAATAGTTGCAGAAAGTTTGAGCATCTATGTACTGAATACATATGGAGAACATGTAGAATCGAACTTAGTCTGTCCTGGTTAAGTACCATTATTGCTACGCGACTCCCGAATCAACTGTAATGTGGTTTCACTCCAGATCCTGAACAAGAAGTTCATTCAGTCAGCACAAGTTTGTCAATCTAGATGCTTCAGAACAACTTCATTCACTCTGGATCAGAGGTCTTTCAAGCCAGACCTTGAATTCAGCTTGTGGTCCTGAATTTTGTTAATGACTGGTGGGTGACACTAGGTGGCCAATGAATAAGATCAACAGTACTTTCAGGCTCTGGAATTGAAGACCAAGACATGCTTCAGCACAACTTTGTTCACTCTGGAACCTTCACTACTAGTTCAGTCACTCCAGATTCTTCATCACAAGTTGGTTCACTCTGGATCCTTCATTACAGCTCATTCACTCCAGATCCTTCACCAAAAGTTAATTCACTCCAGATCCTTCACCACAAGTTTGTTCACTACAGGTTTTCAGCACATGTTAGTTCACTCAGCACACAGTCATTCACTCCAGATCCTTCAGCATAAGTTCATGCAGTCCAGATCCTTCACAACGTTTCTTCACACTGGATCCTTCACTTGAAGTTCATTCACTTGAAGTTCATTCAGCAAAAGTTCATTCACTCCAGTTCTTTCGCCACAAGTTTATTTGCTCCAGACGTTTCACCACAAGTTCATTCACTCCAGACCTTTCGCTACAAGGTCTTTTGCTCCAGGTCCATTCCTGCATGTTCCTTTGCTTTGGATCCTTTGCTACAAATGAATTAACTCAGCACCAGTTTGTGCACCTAGCACCAGTTAATTCACTCCAAATTCCTCAGCATATGTAAGTATAGAGTACATATGGGGTGACATTCATGTTGGTTTAGCAAAATTGCCTGGGGCCATCAAAGATTGATATCAGGATCAATCAATATCAATATCAAATATTAATATCAAACAATATCAGGATCAGCTGTTAAGTTGAAGATAGTAGCTTTAACTATTTCCACCCCTGAAGAAATGAATGAGCTCAGTCTAGATTCTTTAGCACAACCTTGTTTACTCGTTTACTCCAGGTCCTTCATCTGAAGTTTGTTCTTCAGCAAAAGTTAATTTGCTACAGATCCTTTTGTACCAGTTTGGTCATTTCAGGCCCTCCAGCACTAATTATTTTGGTCAGTACATGTATGTTCACTCCAGATCCTCCAGCACCAGTTCGTTTTGCGTCTCTCCATTACAGAACTCTCTCCTCCCATTGACCTGAGTGCTCCCTTTCTCCACTCGTCCACCCGCAAACACCCGGTTCCGTTTCCACTTTGCTTTTCTGCGATCCTTCTCTCCAGCTTCAGTGGGCTGGGGAGGCATCTCCACCAGGCACAGTCCGAACTTAAATGCTGCTTGGAAGCCTCGGCGGAAGTTCTCATTGAAGTATCCGTAGACGATGGGGTTGATGCTGCTGTTGAAGAAGGCCAGCCAGTGAGCGAAGGGGTAGATGTAGACCGCGAGAACATTAAGCTGGCTGGAGCTCATGTTCCCGTAATCAGTCAGCAGGATGAGGATCCACAGAGGCAGCCAGGACACGGTGAACAACAGTGCCACCATCAGGAGCATGTTGACCACGCGAATCTTCCTGCGATACACCCGCCGGCCCTCGTCCTCGGCTTGGGCGTCTCGGATGGAGGCGGGTGATTTGAAGAGTTTGAGGGCAATGCGGGTGTACATGATTACGATTAGTGTCACAGGTGCTAGGTAGATGTGGGAGAAGAGCACCATGGTGTAGATCTTCCTCATGCTCTGATCAGGCCACGCCTCCCAGCAGGTGTACAGTGGGTAGGTGGTGTTGTCCCCATCCATCATGAAGTGATAGGCATCATGGGAGACGGTCAGTGTGACCGCTGAAGGGCACATGATGATGATGGCCAAGGCCCAGATGAAGGTGATGGTGATGATGGCCTGGCGTGGAGTGAGCTTCTGCTGGAACGGGTACACGATGCAGCGAAACCTGAAACAGAATGCAGAAAACAAGCTGTTATGAAGGCCCAGTCCCATTTCACTCCTCGCCCCTACCACTTAGCCTTACCCCTCTGTTTTTGTGGTTCACATCTAGGGGTAGGGTGTCCTGATTCTGATAGAGGGGTAGGGCGAAGTGTTACTACATGGCTCTCCAAACAGAGGTTTTTCAGAATAAGTACTAGCAAGATGCCTGTTAGTATTCTCTGCTCTTTGAAGGCGTATGATACCCCTTGAAAACAAGGGGTATTGGTAAAAATAAGAAATAGGATTGGCATTGATTCTCAGAGTCCTGAGCTTAGATGAGGCACTACTTGGCCATTAGAATTTTGAAGGCTTTGTATAGAGGTTTTCAGGCCTTTATTGTAAACAAGGGGTTTTGATCACTTTGGAAAATGAGAATTTTCCATTACAGTCATCAGTCACCTGCTGTAAGGTAACAGTTTGGATAAGTATGTAAGAGTAGCATGTAAAAGTCTCAGACAACTCTTTCATTTATTTAATTCCCGGCAAAACAGCCATGAAGTATGAACTTTTTGCTATTGCTTTCTCAGTGTCCAACCCCCCCCCCCCCCAAAACCATACAGAAGCCTATGAGATAACCTATGAGATATGCCACTTGCATGGAGAAAGTGAAAGTGAAATAAACAAGAGGTCCCATAACTGGAGGTGAAAATCGGTGCTTCCTAACAACCACCTGGAAGAGCTGGTTGACCCCAAAACTGCCCCCATCAGATAAACAGCACTTAAAGCCTTCATCTTTGAGTGAGAGGAGAAAATCCACATCCACAGGTGTTCCTGTCCATCCTTCCACTGTGAGAAGACCACTCAGCGATGTGGGTCTGAAAGGACGTGTAGCTGATCAAGAAGAACCTCACTGAGAAAAGGAGACGGACACATCAAACAAAGAAGCTGGACGATGGACAGACCAGCCCAGAGTCCAGACCTCAACGCCACTGAATAGGTTTGATTACTTCAGAAAAACCATCAACCAGCTTCTAAGAGGAACTGAAAGTGAGTCTCCTGAAAAGATTGGAAGCTGGAATAAACGGAAAGAGTGACTCACTGAACCCTGAACAGCTGATATTAGATTTAGGCTGTGTAATTTTCTGTTAAATTCATTCTGATCACCAGAAAAGGATAAACAGATATCTTTGTTTGCCAAGAATAATAAAAATCATCACTACATTTAAACCTGATATGTAACAGAAATATTTTTGCTGTTTTCATTCTCAAGTTATTAAGCAGTAATGTTCTGATGAGTGAGGTCACTCAACCCCATCAGTTTCCAAATTACAAAAAAATAGTTTGTTTGTGCTGTTTTGTGCCATGAAAATAAATGTTTGTGCAATTCTAATTCTCATGTTACAGGCTAACCCAGGTTTCTGCTGTACAGCGTAATTAGACTAAGTTTAAAAATAAAATAATCCTCCTTTACAGTACACTAAAACCGAGCAGCTGCATCCAAGCCTTACATCACCAAGCGCAGTGCAAAGCGTGTAATGCAGTGGTGTAAAGTGCCGGCACTGGACTCTAGAGCAGTGGAGACGTGTTCTCTGGAGTGACCAATCACGCTTCTCCATCTGGAAATACAATGGACAAGTCTGGATTTGGCGGTTGCCAGGAGACGGTACTTGTCTGACTGCATTGTGCTGAGTGTAAAGTTTGGTGGAGGGGGGATCATGGTGTGGGGTTGTTTTCAGGAGTTGGGCTCGGCCCCTTAGTTCCAGTGAAAGGAACTCTTAAAGCTTCAGCACCAAGAGATTTTGGACAATTTCATGCTCCCAACTTTGTGGGAACAGTTTGGGGACGGCCCCTTCCTGTTCCAACATGACTGCAGACCAGTGCACAAAGCAGGTCCATAAAGACGTGGATGAGCCAGTTTGGTGTGGAAGAACTTGACTGGCCTGCACAGAGTCCTGACCTCAACCCTATAGAACACCTTCGGGATGAACTAGAGCGGAGACTGTGAGCCAGACCTTCTCGTCCAACATCAGTGTCTGACCTCACAAATGTGCTTCTGGAAGAACGGTCAAAAATTCCCATAAACACTCCTAACCCTTGTGGAAAGCCTTCCCAGAAGAGTTGAAGCTGTTATAGCTGCAAAGGGATGTCACTCAAGTCCATATGCGCGTGAAGGCAGACGACCGAATACGTCTGGCAATATAGCGTAGCTTCTTTTCTCATATTTCAGGCAGGAAACTTTTCCTCAAAAGTGGAACAGTTCCTTGTAAAATGTCTCAACGTTTTTCCGAGACTGAATTGCTTCTCATTCACCAGCTTCTTGTTCAAATTTTCCTGTTCCAACTTAAATGGTGTAGCAGTTACACTCCAGCGCCTTAGACACCATTTAAGGGTGAATGGGAAAATTGGAACAAGAAGCTGACGAATGAGAAGCGACTTCAGCCTTATTAAAATGGCGAAGGTTGAGAGACATTTGACAACAAACGGATCCTCTTTTGACGAAAACTTTCCTACTGGATATCTGAGACATATTTACAGCCAGGATGGTAAAATGGACATTAAATTTCGTCTCCCAAGGTGGTTTGTTTTTGCTGAAAGGAGAGATTGGCTCTTCTTGACCCCTGGACCAAACAATCACTTTTTCTTATGATGAGGATGATAACAGTACCAGCATTCTGCTGTATCAGCATTCATTCCTCAAGCCAGTGCATATAAATAGAAATATTTTTATCCCTTTTCTGATCATTTGAGGGGTCAATGCCACAGAGGTCACTGAGCAGTGCTTCTGTTCTTCACACTAATACATTTTTACATTCCGATGTCTGAGTCCTCTCTGCTTTCGAATCTCCACTCCACAGAAAAAGTGAACTGTTTTCTTGGTCACTTGTTATTCAGAGAGACCGTCAGAGGGAGCGATGTAATTAACCTTTCCACTGCGATGGCCACCAGCGTGAAAACTGAGGCAGACACTGAGGCACCCTGGACGAGGCCACTCATCTTACAGGTCACTTCATCGAAGGGCCAGCCTGGGGGTGAGAAAGAGGAAGTGTTAGCTAGATTTAGATTTGTGTTAGCTAGTACTTTGTTATGATGTTCCTCTGGTTAAGTAATTCATAGGGGGTGATTTATGCGGTGTGAAATAATGAGGGAACGCGTGTAACAAGGGGCGGCTGGTGATCAGGTTTTGGATACACTTAAGATTTCAAAACATTCACTCCCCAGTTTATAAAGTCTACATACAGAAACTAATCTGCAAAAACAGCCCATTATAAGAGTGAGTCAGAGTGAGTGTGACAGTTAGAGAGTGATACAGAGTGTGTCAGACTGAGACAGAATGAAAAGAGTGAGACAATCATGGATAGCTGAGAAAGAGTCAGAGTGAAAGAGAGAGAAAGACTGAGTGAGAGAGAATGGGACAGAGTGATAGAGTAAGATAGAGTAAGAATTAGAGAGTGAAGGGAAATTACAGCGTGAGATGAGTGTAAGAGTAAAAGTAATGGAAGGGCAACTTGAGGACGAGAGTGAAGCTGAGCCCATGAGACAGTGAGAGAGAGAGACTGTGAGAGAGTAAGAGTGAGAAGAGTAGAGACTGAGTGAGTAGAGTGAGGTAGTGGGTCAGTGAGACAATGAGAGTGTGAGATTAGTGAGATAGTTGGAGTGAGAGGAGTATATAGTAAGATAGAGGTAGTGGGACAGTAAGACAACAAGACAGTGGGATTAGTGAGAGAATAAGAGTAAGAGGAGTATAGAGGGAGAGAGTGGGACAGTGAGACAATGAGACAGAGTGAGATTAGTGTGAGAGTAAGATTGACAGCAGTAGAGAGTGAGATAGTGAGTGAATGTGACAACGGGACAGAGTGAGATTAGTTTGACAGTAAGATTGAGAGGAGTAGAGATTGAGAAAGTGAGTTAATGTGACAATGAGATAGAGAGAGTGAGATAGTGAGTCAATGTGACAATGGGATAGAGAGAGTGAGATAGTGAGTCAATGTGACAATGGGATAGAGAGAGTGAGATAGTGAGTCAATGTGACAATGGGATAGAGAGAGTGAGATAGTGAGTCAATGTGACAATGGGATAGAGAGAGTGAGATAGTGAGTCAATGTGACAATGGGATAGAGAGAGTGAGATAGTGAGTCAATGTGACAATGGGATAGAGAGAGTGAGAGTGAGTCAATGTGACAATGAGATAGAGAGAGTGAGATAGTGAGTCAATCGCTGTGTCTACATGCAAGATTTTTGCTAATCCGATTGAATACATTCCGATTACAGATTCAGACTGAGGTGTTTATTCTCACTCTGTTCACGAACTTGATGGAAAATCTTCGTCTACATGCTCACTAAAAGCAATCCGATGCATAATGATGCGCATCCGTGGAGAACCACTTGGAGCAGAGGTCACTAACAGGTGGAATGCGGTCGGAGTTTTAATTTAATTCATTTAATTTTGACAGGGTGGTCCTGTTTTGATCGGTATGACTTTTCTAGCCTTTACGGTGCCACTTTAGCAGCCTGGGAAACTCACGGACCAATCGCATGCATTGTGAATATCACACATGACGCTACTCAGCCAATCAGATCTGTGCATTACGAGGAGCTCTGAGACTCGACTGAGTGACACACACAGGGGAGGGACGAGGAGAGAAACAGCAGTCAGAGAAGAAAGTGAGTCAGAGGGAAGCCACCTTTACATGCAGCCTAATAATCCGTTAATAATCTGACTAATAGCTCAGTAGGAATAGAATACATCCATGTAGACACCTCAGTCGGAACTGTGTAGTCCGATTGAGGCCATTTGTAATAGTAATAATATTAATAATAATAATAATAATAATAATAATAATAATAATAATATGTTATATTTCTGTAGCGCCTTTCACAAACGCAAGGTCGCTTCACATAGCATGGGGAAGAAACAAACAAACAAAAAATAAATAAATAGTGGAGGAATAAGGAAAATGCTCATTAAAGAGAAAAGTCTTTAAGTCAAACTTGAAGCAGGAGAAAGTAGAGCAGTTCTGGAAGGATTGAGGAAGAGTTCCAGAGTTTGGGGGCCATGGTAATGAAGGACCTCCATTCTATAGTGGAAAGTCCGGTGCTGGGACAGAGAGTAAGTTATTGCAAGAAGACCTGAGAGAGCGAGAGGGGGTGTAAGAGGTCAGCAGTTCTCTGAGGTGGAGGGGAGGAAGGTTATGCAGGGCTTTGAAAGTGAGTGGTAAAGTTTTAATCGTTATACGGGACGGGACCGGCAGCTGGCGTAGCTGAGAGAGAACGGTGGTGATATGAGCTGAATGCTTAGTATGGGTGAGAACTCCAGCCACAGAGCTCTGAATGTCCTGTAGCTTCTGTATAGACTTTACAGGGAGAGCAACAAAGAGGGAGTTACAGCAGTGAATACGGCACATAATGAAGGCACGGCGGTCAGGAATGGGCGAAGAAGAGCTTCTTCTTCTTCTTCTTCTTTTGGCTGCTCCCTTTAGGGGTCGCCACAGCGGATCATCTGCCTCCATCTTGCCCTATCCATTGCCTCCTCTACTTTCACACCAACCATCTCCATGTCCACCTTCACTACATCCAGCCCTGAGGGACACCACATGTAACAGGAGAGGGGTGGAGGACTTGTGTGGACCTAGTGTGATAAACTGCTGTCTGTCTGTAAGATATGACCTGAACCATTGTGAGGCTGTTTCAGTGATGCCAGTAGAGAAGAGACGAGAAATGAGAACATCACGATTAACAGTATCAAAAGCTGCACTTAAGTCGAGGAGAAGGAGAATATTGAGAGAACCACTATCAGCAGACCGGAGAAGATCATTAAAGACTCGCAGAAGAGCGGTCTCAGTGCTGTGGCGAGTACGGAAACCAGACTGAAATGGCTCATAGACGGCATTATCACTCAGAAATGTCTGGAGTTGGGAAGCATCCACTCTTTCCATTACTTTAGCTAAAAATGGAAGGTTTGAAATGGGTCTGTAATTAGAAAGAGAAGTGGAGTCCAGTTCATGTTTCTTAGGTATTGGAGTAACTGCAGCAGTTTTAAGGGCAGTAGGAACAGAACCAGTAGAGAGACATGAAGTTATCACTGTAGCAATTGGAGTGTTGATGACAGATGAACAGGCCTTGAGTAGAGGGGTGGGGGCAGGATGAACAGGCCTTGAGTAGAGGGATGGGGGCAGGATGAACAGGCCTTGAGTAGAGGGATGGGGGCAGGATGAACAGGCCTTGAGTAGAGGGGTGGGGGCAGGATGAACAGGCCTTGAGTAGAGGGATGGGGGCAGGATGAACAGGCCTTGAGTAGAGGGATGGGGGCAGGATGAACAGGCCTTGAGTAGAGGGGTGGGGGCAGGATGAACAGGCCTTGAGTAGAGGGGTGGGGGCAGGATGAACAGGCCTTGAGTAGAGGGGTGGGGGCAGGATGAACAGGCCTTGAGTAGAGGGGTGGGGGCAGGATGAACAGGCCTTGAGTAGAGGGGTGGGGGCAGGATGAACAGGCCTTGAGTAGAGGGGTGGGGGCAGGGTTTGTTAACAGTTCGAAAGAGTGTTTTCAGCCTAGACTTAGCATTATTTATGATGGTAGTTGGAATGGGCAGTATTAAGGCATCCCTGTACTCCTGGATGTGTTGACTGTAAAGTAGAGAGTGGACAGTAAGACCAGTTTATTTTACAAAGGCGCTCAAGATGCCCACCAATGGCTTTCAGTACTCTTAGCCCAGGGGTGAACCAAGGACATGAGCGGGTGGCAGGGAGAAGTCTATTATTAAAAGGGGCAAAATCATCGTCTACACTAAGTGGTTCTCCATGCATGTGCATCGTTTTGGATCTGATTACTTGTAGTGAGCATGTAAACAGAGATTTTCATCAGAATGTTGAGTAGAGCGAGAATAAACACCTCAGTCTGAATCTGTAATTGGAATGTCTTCAGTCGGATTGGCAAAAATCTTTGTAAACACAGCGAGTGAGATGAGTGACAGAATGAGAGAGTGACAGCGATAGAGCAGTGAAAACAAGTGAGACACTGTGAGTGACCGAATAAGACAAAGGCAGAGTGAGAAAGAGTGAGTGCTGCAAAACCAGCAGTGCTAAATTTATAATTAGGTGCCAGTTGGTTACCAGAGTCGCTAACCCTGCTGTTCAACAGCTCAGAAAGATGCAACAGATGACGGTTACTAAAAATAAAATGCAAAATTTAAATTCTAACAGTCCTATTATAGATGACATAAATAAATCAGAAGTGAAGATAAAGGTGGAAGTAAAGAGCAGTGTAGCCCCACGTTTGCATTTTATAAGAGGATTAGATAAACAAATCTGTGTTTGATGGTTCCACTCATTAATTATTGACGGTGTCATATGGACTCATGTGTAAAGACGTTCCAGTCATAATCATTGCAGAGCTGCAATTTAAAAAGCCGGTCAACCAAATCAGTTTCCTGGCAACACAATGCTGAAAGCAGCTGCTGCTGATCAGGTGAAAACATCCAATTAATCCTGAACAGCTCCTTAATTATCTGTCCACTGATCGCGAAGGCAGTGAACTCTACTGTACCTCACCGGCCAAAGATTACACTCATTACTGACATTTCTATAGAAATACTAGTAATTTGTCTCAAAGACAAATATAACCAGTGGAATTGGTGCACAATGAGTCAAAAGTTTGGACACAACTAGTTGAATTGCAAAAATGGGTGTATTTTACAGATTATATTTTGATGTAAAGCTTCTTATTCTCTTGGATATATTTTGGTTTTTCCATCTCAATTTACATGCCCAATCACAAGATAAATCATTCAGTAACTGCAATAAAAAAAAATGCAGGTTTTTTTTGTAAAAGTTTCCCTCAAATGAACAGAACGTGTGTTTTATGATCTCCACATATCACTATATTCTTACAATTTACTGCTGAAAGCAAAAAATCTCCACCGCTCTTTGTGTTGTTTTCTAAAAGTGATGTTTCCAGAGCAGATCGCTGAAGAGACGCCGTCTGTTTACAGTTTAGAGCCCAGATTTGGGGAAAAACGGGTCGACTTTCAGTAGAAAAACAAAGTTCAGCTTCTTTTATTATAAGGGTTTAAAATGACATCACCGTCTATTAGACTGGAGAGAAGAGCTACAGCCTCACACGACGCCCAGCTTCTGAATGGAGCTGATGGAATATGAACGTTCTGAAGTAAAGAATTTAACAAAGTGCATTTTGGAACCAGCGGTGGTTCCAAGGAGTTAAAATGGTTAATGCAAAATAAATGTTTCCAGTTGATGCAGATGTACTTAGATGTTCTGTTGATCCTGTAGATCTATTGTCAATGTTACTTTCATTACGCAAAACCTAACCTTACCCAACACCTAACCCTTTACCTTAACCTCATCTCAACACCTAATCCTAACCCTCACCCTGGTCCTAATCCTAACCCTAACCTTAATCTCAACCCAAATCCTAACTCTCATGTGCTTTTGACATGTTACTGAGAGTCTGTTGACTGTTTCATGTACAAATAAAACCTTAACAAAAAATACATTCAGTACTGTGTAAATGCTTTAGACACATAAAGGGCTTAAAACCAAGTGTCTGGGTTTTATTTTGTTGTTGTTGTTTTTTTTTCGTTAGTTTTTTTTTGCTTGCAATAAATAAAAAAAAAGTAATAAAGATTTTCTTGTTTTCAAAATACTTACATCTTGTGTGCTTGTGAGTTTGAAAAACAAAGCTTGGGTCCAGATTTCTTCTAAACCAGACATTTTCTGCAGAAAACTTTTCTACACTCTTCACCTCAAACTAAAGAAGAAAAGTATCAGAAAATCTGGACTGATTACTGCAGTAGCTCATTCACCTGTAATACGGTCATCGAGGAGCAAGTACTGTTATGAACTCACCTGTTATTAGGTTGTCAGCTAAAGTGATGGGCAGGCAGAAGATGCCCACCAGCAGGTCACTGATGGCCAGGTTGAGGATGAAGATGTTGGTGACCGTCCTCATCTGCTTGTTCTTCAGCACGATGAAGCACACCAGAAGGTTTCCCACCATGCAGAGGAAAAAGATGAGGATGTAGGCCAGGATGAAGATGGTGGCCACTGGTGCAGAATGCAGGTAATACGAGGAAAATGTGTAGTTCCTGTCGTCCGGTGGGAGGTTGGTGACGTTAATGCTGACGCAATCGGAGTAGGAGATGGTCAGATTCGTGTAGGTGGGCAACTCTGAAAACCAAACAGTGTACGTTACTCCCTTTTTAGAAACATTCATCCTGTACAGTAGTGGTTACCAACCCTGCGCATGGAGATCCACCTTCCTGAAGGCTATCATTACAGGCCTAATCCAGATCCACTTAATTATTGGCTTCAGAAGGCCTTGATTAGCTGAGTGAGGAGGGCTGGATTTGGGTTGGAGGTGAAACCCTGGGAAGAAAGATCTCCTGGAGGAGAGATGGTGGAGAGATGGTGACCACTGCTGTGAAGCAAGAGGGAAAGAAATGATACAGTACTTTCACAGTAAGAGTACGTCTCTTAATGGTATTGATGAGAGAAGTAATTATTACTAAATGGCTAATGTCACAACTAATTATTAACTAATGATAGAAATAGGAACTAACATTGTTTCAGATTTTATAATCATGACTAAAAGCTTAAATCATTTCTCAGGTAATCACTAACTGATGATACACTGCAAAAAATAGTAAAACCCCATTTCCAAAAAAGTTGGGACGCTGTGCAGAGTGCAAATAAAAATAGAATGAAACGATATGCAAAATCATAGAAACCATTTATTTAAAGGAAAACACCACAAAGACAACAAATCAAATGTTGAAACTGAGCAGTTTTATTGTTTTTTGAAAAATATATGCACGTTTTGAATTTGGTGCAAACAACTCATTTTTAAAAAGTTGTGCCGGGGGCCTGTTGACCGCTGTGCTTCATCACCTCTTCCTTAACAGCACCCTGTAAACGTTCGGGAACTGAGGAGACGCTGCTGGTAGTTTAGTGAAATGTTTTCTGGTCTTGTTTGATACAGAATTTCAGCTGCTCAACAGTTTCAGGGTGACCTGTCATATTTTTCATTTCATAATGTGCCAAATGTTCTCAGTATTGACCGGTCTGGACTGCAGGCTGGTCAGTTTAGCACCCAGACTCTTTTAATACAGAGCAGTGCTGCTGTAATACATGCAGAATGTAGTTTGTCATTGTCCTGCTGAAATAATTAAGGCCTTCCCTGAAAAAGACGTCGTCTGGAAGGCAGCAGATGGTGCCAAAACATGTATATATCATTCAGCATTAATGGAGCCTTCACAGATGAGCACATCACCCATGCCATGAGCACTAATGCCCCCTAAACCTAAACGGTGATGAGGCACAGGAGCTCATTCAGTGCAAGACTCATTCTACCGAAATGACCACAGAGCGCCACAGGAGGTCTTTCTTACCTGTGGCCATCAAACTCTATAACTCCTCCCTCAATATACAATAACTCAAAGGTGCAATAATTTGAACTGCTTTATACAGTATGGTTCATATTTATTATCACAGTCACTGCCAATTTACAGTAAATGTATGAATTTAAACGTGTACATATTGCAAATTTCTCTTTTTTTGTTTTGAAGTATTAAAGTTTTTATTCTTTTACATGAATGAATATTCTGATTCTGATTCTGATTTGTGTTCAGCATATGAGCAGTGTTACCTGAGAGTTCCAGGTCTTGCCTCAACTTCCACACATCACCTTAAGTGCCATTTCTAACATTAATAACATTAATGACCTATGGCCGCCGGAACCACGGTGGCAAGCAGGCATTCACCCCACCACTCTTTCTCAAACTTCCTTTCATTTGGTTTCGACTTGCGACTCCATGGGAATTCAGGCAGCACCAAACATCTAAGCCGCACTAATTAATGAGAGAATTCAACATCAGAGCATCTTTTTTTTCAGAGCCCATTTTGGCTGTACTGTCTGCACATCCTGCTGCTTTAACATTTCGCTCTTTATAAACAATCATTTCCTTTCAGGATTGTGGAGCATGTTTTTGGCCAAGCATCTGAAACCTGATCTGGTAAATTGAAGTTAGTAAGCACAGATGATGCGTATCTCTGTTTTCTGTTTTTCAGTTTTCCTTTAAGTACTGAGTTCTGCAGTGAAACTTCTACTACATCCAGCATTTTACAGCACAGGAACTCTGCTATATTTCCAAAAGTATTCGGTCGTCTGGCTTCACACACATATGAACTTGAGTGACATCCCATTCTTAATCCATAGGGTTTAATATGATGTCGGCCCACCCTTTGCAGCTATAACAGCTTCAACTCTTCTGGGAAGGCTTTCCACAAAGGTTAGGAGTGTTTATGGGAATTTCTGACCGTTCTTCCAGAAGCTCATTTGTGAGGTCAGACACTGATGTTGGACGAGAAGGCCTGGCTCACAGTCTCCGCTCTAATTCATCCCAAAGGTGTTCTATGGGGTTGAGGTCAGGACTCTGTGCAGGCCAGTCAAGTTCTTCCACACCAAACTGGCTCATCCACGTCTTTATGGACCTGCTTTGTGCACTGGTGCGCAGTCATGCTGGAACAGGAAGGGGCCGTCCCCAAACTGTTCCCACAAAGTTGGGAGCGTGAAATTGTCCAAAATCTCTTGGTGCTGAAGCTTTAAGAGTTCCTTTCACTGGAACTAAGGGACCAAGCCCAACTCCTGAAAAACAACCCCACACCATGATCCCCCCTCCACCAAACTTTACATTCGACACAATGCAGTAAGCATCCGCTGACCGCTCTGTCATTTTACGTGGCCGACCACTTCGTGGCTGAGCTGCTGTCGTTCCCAATCACTTCCACTTTGTTATAATCCCACTGACAGTGGACTGTGGAATATTTAGTAGTGAGGAAATTTCACGACTGGACTTGCTGCACAGGTGGCGTCCGATCACGGTACCACGCTGGAATTCACTGAGCTCCTGAGAGCGACCCATTCTTTCACTAATGTCTGTAGAAGCAGTCTGCAGGCCTAGGGGCTCGGCTTTATACATATGTCAATGTCAATTTATTTATAGAGCACAAAGATGCACTTATTTTATTGTACTGCACTCTGTATTGTAGTTTATTGTATTGTATCTTATTGTTATTGTATTGCATTGAATGGCTCAGAGTTCTGTGTTCAACTCCATTTCTTTTTCTCTCTGTGTCTGCAGTGACATCTTGTTTCTAGCAGTCTCTGAGCTCAGGACCGTCTTTTTCTCTAAGCTGTTGGTAACCAGCAAAGATACTTTGTCTAGATTGACCAAGCACTTCTTGTAAGTCGCTCTGAATAAGAGCGTCTGCTAAATGCTGTAAATGTAAATGTAAATTTTACACATTAGTTGACCAAAGTGCTGCACAAATACAAACATTAAACTACAGTACTAGTAAAACAAATTTAAAAGAGACAAAACAAATTACATGAAAGCCATGGAATAGTAATGAGCTTTAAGACTAGATTTAAAATGGGACAGAGTGGCCATGGAAGTGACGGGAACACCTGAATTCAATTATTGGATGGGGGAGTGAATACTTTTGGAAATATTGTGTGTGTACACACACACACACACACACACACACACACACACACACACACAGTTGGGGCAGTCGTGGGCTGGAGGTTAGGGATCCAGCCTCGTGACCGGTCGCCAGTTCGATCCCCAGTGCCGACAGTACATGACTGAGGTGTCCTTGAGCAAGACGCCTAACCCCCAACTGCTCCCTGGGCGCTGCAGATTGGGCTGCCCACCACTCCAGGCAAGTGTGCTCACTGCCCCCTAGTGTGTGTGTGCTCACTAGAGCGTATGTGGTGTTTCACTTCACGGATGGGTTAAATGAGGAGGTGAAATTTCCCCGTTGTGGGACTAATAAGGGTCTCTTAATCTTAATCTAACACACATATTATATATATATATATATATATATATATACTTTTTTAAGCAAAAATCTGCCAATACTGATATGATTTTGATGCCATTATTTATCTTATAAAGTACAAACCCAGTTCCAAAAAAAGAAAAGAAATGCTGGAAGTGATCTGCTCATAGCCTTCTCCTTATGAGATCCTCACCCAGCTGCTTAGAGGAGCTCATAGACTTTGGATGTTAGCATAATATTTGAAGAGTCCAAAAGTCTAGGTTTTGAGCTTACCAGTCCTAATGAGTCAGTTAAGGCCTAAAGAGCTCTAAGACTTTACACCTTTTAGTAATAATAATCTGTTTAATAATAATAATATTTATATGGCACTTTTCATTCTGGTGGCAGCTCAAAGTGCTTTACGGACAAAGGTGAAAAAAAGCTTAACAGTAATAGAAGAAACCACGAGTATTCATTTAAAATCATATAAAACAATAACACAGATCAGATTAAAGAGATAAACATCAAAGAGACGCAGAGTTTAACTGAAGCTCTGAGTTAAAGAGACGCAGTTTTACTGAAGCTCTGAGTTAAAGAGACGCAGTTTTATTGAAGCTCTGAGTTAAAGATCTGCGTTTTCAGATGTTTATTAAAACTGAGCTCTGAGCTCGGCTGTCTAATAAAAGCTGAACTGAGCTCCACAGTTTAGAAGCAGAAGAGCTGAAAGAGTCTCTCTGTTTTCTGTGCTTTACTGAAGGCGTTTGCAGAAGGTCAGAATCTGCAGATCTGAGATCATCAACAGACAAACATTCAGGCTTTAAAGTCATTTAGTGCTTTAAAAACCAGCAGCAGAGCTTTAAACTCTCTAACAGATCCAGGCGTTCAGTGCAGTCTGTAGACGGGGGTGATGTGATCTCTCTGTGTTGGTGCTGTGAGGATCCGTGCTGCTGTGTTCTGTACGGGTTCTATAGGATGGACCGTTTTCTCCAGTAAGAAGATCATTACAGTGATCAACTCTGAACAAACGAGCAAGTTTCTCTGCGTCGCTCTGAGAGAGAAAGGTCTGAACTTCAGTGATTTTCACCTGTGATAAGAAGCTGCTTTAGTGACCGTGTTTACGTGCAGATAAAACCGAGCTCAGAGTCTAAGATCACACCCAGGTTTCTACTGTAGATTTGGATTATGAAGCTAAAAAGCAGCGCATGCTGTAGTATTTTTTCTGGTATGTAAAATTAATCAAATCTAATTCAGCAGAAATTGTGTTTAAGTGGTTAATTGTGCTTAAAATTTTGCTTAAACCATACAAACGACAAATAACAACTCTGGTCTTATAAGGACGTTATTCCTTGATTGTGCATTATAGAGTGTTGACAGGTTATGCAATCATTGTTGTTCTTATTCAAAGTTATTCCAGCATGACTCACTGTAAAATAATCTTCAACCAGAAGAATAAAGGCACTCCTACTGTGGCTTATTCTCTACTGAAGCCACAGAACGCAAAGGAACATTGCATCTGCCCTATTCTGCATTTGATTGACGGCTGTTGTTTGTCTCTCATGATATGATTAATCTCTATTTTTTTTATTTCAATTCTAGGTTTATTACATTCTAATGCTTATTATTCATGAACTACACGGAAATCAGTGCAAAATAACTGAGTCATGCTTCAATTGTAGAAGTGAGGAACGGAGGCCTGGCAGCTCCTGAGCATTAAAGTGTCTGTTATCTTACCTTTAGAACTTGGTTCTCTTCTTTTCTTGTTTATTCTTAAACCCATAACTATAACGGTTCATAATTGAGGCCACATAAATTACTTAATTTGTTGTACATACTGTATAATTCTTAGTGTATACTGAATAATTAATAGTAGACACTGAATCATTTATGAAAGATGTTGAATAATCCATAGCAGATGTTGAATAATCCATAGCAGATGTTGAATAATCCATAGTAGATACTGGATAATTTATAGTAATACTGAATAATTCATAGTAGATATTGAATAATTCATAGTAGGTACTTAATTTATGGTAGATACTGAATAATTCATAATAGATAATGAATAATTCATAGTAAACACTGAATAATTTGTGGTAGATATTTAATAATCCATAGTAGATGCTGAATAATTCATAGTAGATATTGAATAATTAATTATAGGTACTTAATTTATGGTAGGTACTGAATAATTCATAGTAGGTACTTACTTTATATTAGATACTGAATAATCCATAGTAGATAATGAATAATTCATAGAAGACACTGAATAATTTATGGAAGATATTTAATCATTCATAGTAAATGCCAAATAATGTATAGTGATACTGAATAATTGATGGTTGATATTAAATAATTTATTGTACGTACTTAATTTATAGTAGGCACTGAATAATTAATAGTAGATAATGAATAATTCATAGTAGATGCTGAATAATTCATAGTAGATATTGAGTAATTCGTTGTAGGTACTCAATTCATAGTAGGTACTTTATAGTAGGTACTGAATAATTCATAATAGATCATGAATAATTCATAGTAGATACTGAATAATTCATAGTAGAATTATGTCAGTAATCCTTAGTAGAATATTCTCTCACTTCCGAGCTCCCACTGCCACAGTTCTTCCTGTTGTAATGCATTAATTCAGCTCGGTGGCCAGCCCTTCACAATAAAAGTCTTTGTCAGAATAAACTCAGAGAATAACTGCTGGAGGACAAATAACCCAGAATAGACATGTGCACATTTCTTAAACATGCTCCAATGTACTAAATAAGGTGTGCAATTTATTGTATATTTTGTAGTAGATACTGAACAATTCATAGATAATTCTGAATAATTCATAATTGTTATTCAATTATTTATGGAAATATATTAATAAGTGTGAAAGGAATAATAATCCTGCAGTCTAAGGCATTACTTTCATTTTGCTGAGTTCTTATTCTGTGTATTCCTGTATATAAAGCTGCCTTGTGTAAATTTGAGGCTGAAAAAGATGTTAACTATGACTCGTTTCCTTTGCTAAGGCTTGAATAAATGACTAATTTTTGCTGTTAATGGCATCATGCAGCCCAAATGATCATGAGTAATGTAACTGAGGCTCAGGTGCTCCATATGTGCTTTTACTGAAGACTGCAGCTCGGTTACTGTACTGACATGCACCTCCAGTTCTGCTCGATTTACAGGATTTGTACGTGATGCAATCAATCTGATTTTAATTAATCATTTTGGTTTTGGTCTGATTTGGTGCTAGAACAAGGTAGGGGTTTCTAATAAAGTGGCCAGTGAGTAGAAGCACAAGGTGTAAGGCTCCAGCCAGCCTCACCTGCCGCCAGCAAGGGTGATGGCAGCAAGGTGCCAAGTCCGCACTGCCTGCTGCCAGCAGAGGGCGACAGCGGCGAGGAGCCACGGACTAATTAGGCTCACTCGATACACCTGGGGCTGCCCTATTTAAGACTGTGGCAAATGGCAGTATTTGTCACACCTTTGTAGAGGGGTGACCGGTACGGTACCTAGGCTTTGAAAAATAAAGAAACAAAACTGCCCCAAAACCAAAAAGAGAAAGAAAAGAAGGATGAGAAAAGAAGTTGCCTCAAAAAATATAAAGAGAGAAGAAGAGGGCTGGAAAAACAAGAGAGAGTAATTGCCCCAAATTACTCACAAAAAAAAAAATCCAAGCCATACAAAAGGAGTTTGCTCTAAGAGCAAGCAAGTGAAGGAAAGCCTGCCTTCCCGTCAGAATCACGGTGGCAGTGTCTTTTATGTTCTCATTATCATTTGTTTCACCTTTCTACCTCAGCCTTTGTTTGAGCTCACTGGCTCTAGTTCCTCTGTTTAACGTTCCCACCTTTTTTCTTTCCCTTCCTTGAAGGGCTTCAACTGGGATGACCTGTGCATTTTTTTACAATGTCACAAACACACTCCGTTGCCCCTATAAACCTTCCTTACTCCCTTTTTCACTGGCTTTCAGTTCTGCACTTGGGTCTGCCTCCCCGACGTCCCGTAGCATAAGGTGGTTGTTTCTAATAAAGTGGCCAGTGAGCGGAAGCACAAGGTGGGTGTTTCTAATAAAGTGGCCAGTGACTAGAAGCACAAGGTAGGGGTTTCTAATAAAGTGGCCAGTGAGTGGAAGCACAAGGTAGGGGTTTCTAATAAAGTGGCCAGTGAGCGGAAGCACAAGGTAGGGGTTTCTAATAAAGTGGCCAGTGAGCGGAAGCACAAGGTAGGGGTTTCTAATAAAGTGGCCAGTGAGCGGAAGCACAAGGTAGGGGTTTCTAATAAAGTGGCCAGTGAGCGGAAGCACAAGGTAGGGGTTTCTAATAAAGTGGCCAGTGAGCGGAAGCACAAGGTAGTTGTTTCTAATAAAGTGGCCAGTGAGCGGAAGCACAAGGTAGTTGTTTCTAATAAAGTGGCCAGTGAGCGGAAGCACAAGGTAGTTGTTTCTAATAAAGTGGCCAGTGAGCGGAAGCACAAGGTAGGGGTTTCTAATAAAGTGGCCAGTGAGCGGAAGCACAAGGTAGGGGTTTCTAATGAAGTGGCCAGTGAGCGGAAGCACAAGGTAGGGGTTTCTAATGAAGTGGCCAGTGAGCGGAAGCACAAGGTAGGGGTTTCTAATGAAGTGGCCAGTGAGCGGAAGCACAAGGTAGGGGTTTCTAATGAAGTGGCCAGTGAGCGGAAGCACAAGGTGGGTGTTTCTAATAAAGTGGCCAGTGAGCGGAAGCACAAGGTGGGTGTTTCTAATAAAGTGGCCAGTGAGCGGAAGCACAAGGTGGGTGTTTCTAATAAAGTGGCCAGTGAGCGGAAGCACAAGGTGGGTGTTTCTAATAAAGTGGCCAGTGAGCGGAAGCACAAGGTGGGTGTTTCTAATAAAGTGGCCAGTGAGCGGAAGCACAAGGTAGGGGTTTCTAATAAAGTGGCCAGTGAGCGGAAGCACAAGGTGGGTGTTTCTAATAAAGTGGCCAGTGAGCGGAAGCACAAGGTGGGTGTTTCTGAAAATGTTTCCTTATTATCTGATAACTCAAAAACCTGAGAGGTTCAAAAACAGATTTCTTAATAATGATAATGCCCATCAGCTGCCAGCTACCTTAGGCCCCACAGCCATCAGGGGCCCACTTACAACTTCGGTGTTATTACTGTATCATTATGTTGTCTAAGGGGTCAGAGAAAAATGTTAATAAAAGAGAAAAGTCTTAATAAAGACCTGCATCATATCTCATACACATCTGGAGCCAAAAACTACAAAGAAAAAGAGAAGATTAGAAACCACTTATGATGACGCAGCAACAGCCTAGCAACACCTTAATCACTTGGAATACCATAGCAACAGCTTAACGTCTTATCCGATCATAATCGGATTTCTGCAGTTATCCGATCATTCAAATGGTCCTGTAATCAGCACACTCTGATTTCTTAGATCAGAGTAAGGTCTAGAAATCAGATAGAGGCTGGATTTTAGCTCAGTAATCAGATTTCTCAGTGCATGTGAACTCTGATTTCTGTGGATTTCTCAGGCTGAATGCATGTAAAAGCAATCATTGACCTAGCAAAACCTTAACAACCACCTGGGATACCATAGCAACCACCTCAGCAACAGCTTTGAAACACCATAGCAACCAAATGAAATGTCCTAGCAACCACCTAGAACACTATAGCAAAGAATGTTTAAACAACCGAACAACTGATGAAATAAAGTTAAAATAACCCAAGAATAAAGTCTGATTATAGACCCCCATCCTCCAACCATTCAGTGCCATATAAACTCAAAGTTCAAAAGTGTTTTCATGTAATTTTCTGACTTTGTAGTCAAACTAGGGTTTGTTTACAAACTTTTCTTTTCTGGTTTAAACTGTAACTAATTAGATCCCCAAACATCGGTGATATGCAAATCAGCCAGTTTTAAATTTATAAATCAGACAGCAGCCATTAGTAGTCATGTTCACATTCAGCCTAATAATCTGTTATTAATCCAACTAATAGCTCAATCAGAATAGAACACATCTATGTAAACACCTTAGTCGGAATAGTCTAGTCCGATTGAGGCCATTTGGAATACAATTTCTATCTGGTTGAACGAGGTGCGTAATCCTCTAAATAATCCGTTAAATAGAAGAATAATATCCGTGTAAGCGTCTGTATCCGATTATATTCCCTATCGGAAAGTTTCAGTCCGTTCTGCTTGTGCGTCGCGTCACAGTGAGAGTTTATGCCGTTCAACACGGCGGAGCAGAAACTGGTCTGCAGAGGAGACGAAGTTCATGCTCTGATCTTTAAAAGACGCCGGTGGGACGGACGTCCAGCTTATGCGTCTCAGAACACGACGTCTTCCTCTCGGCCTTCTTTAATAAGGACGTGCGAAGGACGTTTTCCTGAGTCTGACGTCATTTTAAAGCAGTTAGAAACAATCACTGCTCACTGCTGCTCATCTCACTCTGACTGGACGCACGTGATGCTCGCTGTCATGGTAACCATCTACTCTAAGTGGTTCTCCAGGCATGCATGTCATTTTCATTCTGATTGCTTGTAGTGAGCATGTAAATGAAGATTTTTCCATCGGATTGTTGAATAATGTGCATATTAACACCTCAGTTCAAATCTATAATTGAAATGTATTCAATCGGATTGGCAAAAAAATCTTTGCATGTAAACACAAACACTGTTAGTTAGCCTTTAATTTTACAGTAAACAAGATGTACTGTGAAGTTCATAGGCCTCCAAAAGCGCTGAGCCCCGAAACTTTTCTCAGACAATGTTCAGATTTCCTACAAGTCCCAACCGCTTTTGCAGGCACAGTAAAGACTTGTGGTGAAAGTGAAGAAATAAATAGCTTCTGTCAACAGGTTCTGAGTGATCTCCACAGTCGTCTCCACCGCTCTCAGCCAGATGTCGGTAGATACGAGCTCATTTGGTCTGCAGGTTTACGTTTTTTGTGCAAGGTGGATTCGTGAACCGGCTGATTGGTTTTGAATTGGCCTTTCATTGGATACTTGACTTTCTCTCCTCAATATCTCAGGAAATACACTTCCAAAAATTATCAAACCTACATTTTCACACTCCTGAGGGACAGAAGACAAACTGCAACCAATATTGAAATACAGATGACCAAAGCTTTAGCCATTAAGCAAACATCTAACAGTACCTATATGAGCTTGAGCATCATATTCCAAAACCACGGATAGTAATATGGAGTTGCCTGTGGCTGTAACATCTTCTGAGAAGCTTTCTGAAGATTTTGAAGTGTGTCTGTGGGAATTCATGTTCATTCAGTCAAAAGAGCATTCGTGAGGTTAGACACCGATGTTGGACGAAAAGGCCTGGATCACAATCTCCATTCTAGTTCATCCTAAAAGGTGTTCAGTGGGGTTGAGGTCAGGGCTGTGCAGGCCACTGGAGTTCCTCCACAACAAACTGGTCAAACCATGTCTTTTTTTTCTGCTTTCTGCTCAGGGGCTCAATCATGTTGGAACAGGAAAGGCTCTTGCCCAAACTGTTGAAACAAAGCTGGAAGCATAGAATTGTCTAACATGTATTTGTGAGCTGTAGCATTAACATCACACTTCACTGGAACTGAGCATCCCAAACCCTAAAGAACAGAACCATATCATTATCCCTCCTCTACCAAACTTTACAGCTGGCACAGTGCAGTCTCCACTACTCCAGAGTCCAGTGGCGGCACCTTATTTCACTCCAGCTGACGTTTGGCATTGCGTACAGTGATCTTAAGCTCATGTGCAGCTACTCAGCCATTGAAACCCATTTCATGAAGCTCCTGATGCTCAGTTCTTGTGCTTCCAGAGGCAATTTTCTTTAGTGATTCAACAGAGGACAGACACTGTGGGCACTCAGCGGCCCCACTCTGTGAGTTTGCATGGTCTACCACTTTGTGACTGACCTGTTGCTGCTCCTAGAAACTTACACTTACAGTTGTCTGGGGTACATCTAGCAGGACAGAAATTCCCCAAAATGACTTGTGGCAAAGGTGGCATCCTATGACGCTATCATGTCTTAAGCCTTCAGTTTGACCCTCTACTGCCAGTGTTTGTCTGTGGAGGCTATGGGCTTGATGTTAAACACCTGTTAGTAATGGGTGTGACAGACACCTGAACTCAGTAATTAGTATATGACTTTGGTCATAAAGTGTATTTCCCATTTATTTAGCCAAAATAAAGCAGAATCACATCACATTACATGTAGCAAAGAGAGCTGCAGCCTTTAACTAGGATTTGTGGTCCGTTTAAATGAAGTCGCTCTGTTGAATATGAGTGACTTGATGCGACAGACTTACTGTAGAAAGACATCCACATTATACACTGCTTGGATGGTGTGAAACTCTACTGATCTTTTCCTTCCCACATTCTGATACTCAGGTTTCCAGTCACATCTCAGCATGTCTGACTCACATCTCTTCACGGATGGCTGCTCAACAACTGAAGCTCAATCCTAGCAAGACAGAGCTGCTCTTCATCCCTGGATCTACAGGTCCTCACTGTGATCTTGCCATCTCATTTCAGAACTCCCTGGTTATTCTGTTTGAAGATACAAGAAGCTTTGATGTGACTCTAGATGAGCAGTTATCATTCTCACCTCATACTGCAAACCTGACTCAGCCATGCAGGATTCGCCTCTACAACATCCGGAGAGTTCGACCTTTTCCCTCTTGCGCTGGTTTCCGTCTGTCATCTAAAGGCAGGACTACCACAATGTTTGCCAAATCCCAGAAACGTAAATGTGACTTAACAACAGATATTTTTGTAATATATTTTGTTGTGGCTTTCAGGTGTGAGAAAATGTAGATGTGATTATTTTTGCACTACTTCATGAGATATTGAGGAGAGAAAGTGGAATATCCAGTGAATGTCCAATATAAAATGAACTTCATTGGTTTGTTATAGATACAGTCACACTGTGACAATATCAGGTTCAGCTCAGCTTTTTCAGTACTTCAGTAGTTGCCAATTAACCTAAACGTCTTTTGCAGCACCTGTGCTACACCAGGCTCAGGAAAGAAGCTGGAGGCAGGAGAAACATTTGTAGCAGCCATTTCAGTTTAATTTCCTCTCCAAATACAAACAAAACAAGTCAAAACCAAACCTAAGCTGGCCACTTTTCAGTGGCTTCAGATAAGACCTTTCAGTCCTTTTCTCTCCGTCACTGCGGCTGCTGCTTGTCCTGCTCTCTCCAAGAGGGAAAGGGAGCTTGTTGCATCCACTGGAATTAAACATGAGCCAAACTAAAGTGACCTCGCAGGTGGGTGGTGTCCAGAAAGCATGGCTCAGGACTCGCATGCTGCCCCCCAACTCACTCACGGTTCTCCTCTTCCCACCACCCTCAAACGCCTTCGTCCTCGCTTGGGGTTCGGGCCCCACCTTCCACGGTCGTCACTGGGGCCCAGGGGATGGCCATAAGCCACAGTCCTCTTTTTCAGTCAGTCTGTAAAGCATTTAACTGCCCACTCTGCTCATTTGTGGCCGATTCCAGTTTTAGTTGTTCTGCCATCACTGTAGAACCAGGATTTAGCTGCAAAGCAGTTGGTACAGCACAGGTAGAACGTCTCTTAACCTATCGGCTTGTGCCATCAGAAATACCTGCTGTATATTGAGTAATACAACACATATTTTCATAAGAAATTACCTTAACATTTGATTTTACATTCTGTATTGATGGTTTGTGTCTGATCTTTTTCTGTTTTGATACAAAACAATGACAAAAACGTCAAAAACACAAGTTAGGAATAAAGTGAGGGCACAACTTAACACGGGATATTTTATGTAGTCAAGCAGGTTCCAGAACGTGCTTTTGGTCATCTTCCCATTAAAAAAATATGATTTAAAATATCAACATCATCTGAGAATTTGGTTAAACAACCAAACAACAACAAAAAGCACCTCTAAGTTAAAAAAAAAATGCTTAAACGACCCACAACCTCCAACTGTTTGGTTCTTAATGAACCCAGTGAAGTTAAAAACAGTCACTTTGGCGTTTTAATGTCTTTTGCAGACTTAATCAAAATAATAAAGTTTGGGTGACACTTTATTCTGAGTGGCTCTTTTTAGATGAAGAAGTCAACAGACTCTCAGTAATATGTCAAAAACCTATGAGGGTTAGGATTAGGGCCAGGGTGAGGGATAGGATTAGGTCTATGTTGATGGTCAGTGTTAGGTTTTAGGGGAGGTTGGTAATATTAGGTTTTGCATAATGGAATACTTAATATAAGTGACGGATAAACAGAACATCTGCAAGATACACTAAATTACCAAAAGTATTCGCTTGTCTGGCTTCACACGCATATGAACTTGACTGACACCCCATTCTTAATCCATAGGGTTTAATATGATGTCGGCCCACCCTTTGCAGCTATAACAGCTTCAGCTCTTCTGGGAAGGCTTTCCACAAGGGTTAGGAATGTTTATGGGAATTTCTGACCGTTCTTCCAGAAGCGCATTTGTGAGGTCAGACACTGATGTTGGACGAGAAGGCCTGGCTCACAGTCTCCGCTCTAATTCATCGCAAAGGTGTTCTATGGGGTTGAGGTCAGGACTCTGTGCAGGCCAGTCAAGTTCTTCCACACCAAACTGGCTCATCCGTGTCTTTATGGACCTGCTTTGTGCACTGGTGCGCAGTCATGTTGGAACAGGAAGGGGCCGTCCCCAAACTGTTCCCTCAAAGTTGGGAGCATGAAATTGTCCAAAATCTCTTGGTGCTGAAGTTTAAGAGTTCCTTTCACTGGAACTAAGGGGCCGAGCCCAACTCCTGAAAAACACCCCCACACCATGATCCCCCCTCCACCAAACTTTACACTCAGCACAATGCAGTCAGACAAGTACCGTCTCCTGGCAACCGCCAAACCCAGACTCGTCCATCAGATTTCCAGACGGAGAAGCGTGATTGGTCACTCCAGAGAACTCGTCTCCACTGCTCTAGAGTCCAGTGGCGGCGCTTTGCACCACTGCATTCCACGCTTTGCTTTGCGCTTGGTGATGTAAGGGTTGGATGCAGCTTCTCGGCCATGGAAACCCATTCCATGAGGCTCTCTATGCTGTTCTTGAGCTGATCTGAAGGCCACATGAAGTTTGGAGGTCTGTAGTGATTGACTCTGCAGAAAGTCGGTGACCTCTGCTCTCTATGCCCCTCAGCATCCGCTGACCGCTCTGTCATTTTACGTGGCCGACCACTTCGTGGCTGAGTTGCTGTCGTTCCCAATCGCTTCCACTTTGTTATAATCCCACTGACAGTGGACTGTGGAATATTTAGTAGTGAGGAAATTTCACGACTGGACTTGCTGCACAGGTGGCGTCCGATCACGGTACCACGCTGGAGTTCACTGAGCTCCTGAGAGCGACCCATTCTTTCACTAATGTCTGTAGAAGCAGTCTGCAGGCCTAGGGGCTCGGCTTTATACACCTGTGGCCATGGAAGTGACTGGAACACCTGAATTCAGTGATTTGGATGGGGGACTGAATACTATGGAAATGTAGTGTATTCAGACGCTTCACCACTGCTACTGCACTGATATGTTGTTGACATGTCACTGATCATCTGTTAAGAGTTTAGTCCAGAAATGAAAACTGAGGCTCATACAGCACAAAGGAGGCCTAAACTGTTGAGCAGACGTTCTGCATCTCGTGTTTGAGTCTCGTCTGTGTGGTAGCGACTACTTTTCTGCTTCTGAAATTCTGTTCCGCCTGGATGCTCCGAGCTCTCTGTTAGGCCGCTGTCACTACAGTTTCATCACAACTGCAATTTTGGAAATAGCTGCAGAGCGACTCTGTTCTTGTGCAGAGGAGCGTCTCCTCTTTTTGGCTTTTTAAGCACCAGTACTGACTTGACTTTTCCGAATGTTTTGAAGGTCTGTTGTATCCTAGCTACAGAAATGACACATGTCTGCCCACTCAGAGCAGCGCCACAGAAAAAAGTCAGGAAGGCCTACGCAGTGTCACACATACCCACAGCACGTTTACATTAATTAGGGCTTTACGTCAGCGTTCCTGACAGCACAGCCAGATAGAAATCTGCACTTTCAGCATAATTTTAAACCAATCTATCTAAAGCAGAATGAACAGTTCTCAAACTACACTATTCCAGAGCTTCTGTGTCACATCATAGCTCAGGAGAAGGAGAAAGAGTTACGATCTTTCAGTTCAGCCTCTGGAATATAATCATTAACACGAGCCAGTGAGTGGAAGCACAAGGTGGGTGTTTCTAATAAAGTGGCCAGTGAGTGGAAGCACAAGGTGGGTGTTTCTAATAAAGTGGCCAGTGAGTGGAAGCACAAGGTAGGTGTTTCTAATAAAGTGGCCAGTTAGTGGAAGCACAAGGTGGGTGTTTCTAATAAAGCGGCCAGTGAGTGGAAGCACAAGGTAGGTGTTTCTAATAAAGCGGCCAGTGAGTGGAAGCACAAGGTAGGTGTTTCTAATAAAGCGGCCAGTGAGTGGAAGCACAGGGTGGGTGTTTCTAATAAAGCGGCCAGTGAGTGGAAGCACAGGGTGGGTGTTTCTAATAAAGCGGCCAGTGAGCGGAAGCACAGGGTGGGTGTTTCTAATAAAGCGGCCAGTGAGCGGAAGCACAGGGTGGGTGTTTCTAATAAAGCGGCCAGTGAGCGGAAGCCCAAGGTGGGTGTTTCTAATAAAGCGGCCAGTGAGCGGAAGCCCAAGGTGGGTGTTTCTAATAAAGTGGCCAGTGAGCGGAAGCCCAAGGTGGGTGTTTCTAATAAAGTGGCCAGTGAGCGGAAGCACAAGGTGGGTGTTTCTAATAAAGTGGCCAGTGAGTGGAAGCACAAGGTAGGTGTTTCTAATAAAGTGGCCAGTGAGCGGAAGTCCACGGTGGGTGTTTCTAATAAAGTGGCCAGTGAGCGGAAGTCCACGGTGGGTGTTTCTAATAAAGTGGCCAGTGAGCGGAAGTCCACGGTGGGTGTTTCTAATAAAATATTGAGACATTAAGCAACTAATTAAAGAAAATAAGTCATTATTTCAAGAAAAGTTAATATTTTGAGGAGATGAGTTAGTTCTATGTATTGAGTCAATATTTTGACACACTGGTGCCCGAGGCGGTGAAGGAGAATGAAGACGGAGGCATTTTCCCTCCTCTACTGTGTGGAAATGGGCTTCAATTCATTTGTAACGGTTTTGAGTGGGACTAAATCTCACTGATGAGCTAATGAACTGAACGAGTCCATTCAGAGCTGAGAGGACAGCATGCAGGACTCAGTGGGACTCAGCAGTGGGAGGAAAGCAGCAGAGCGTTCACATTAAAAATCTTTCCATTTGAACCGTAAACGATGTGGAATCTGAGCGCCTCTCGGATTTTCCATGAAAGACGGCTTGAGGCATGTGATGGGGAACCACATCAGCGCGGCTCTCACCGGCCACCAAGTACATACCGGCGGCTGTGAATGCTGATTTCACATGCGTGGGCTGTCAATGGAAAATCTCCTTCGCTTTGGTTTAATCCACACATTTAAAGTGACCTCGCTCCACATCTCCGATAGAAAACTGTAATCTAAAGACTTTCTCCCAGAAAAGACACGTCTGAATATCTGCTGCGTTTGTATTTATGAACATGTGCATGTGTAGCTCTAGGCTTAGATCTACACCAATCAGGCAGAACGTTCTGACCACCTCCTCGTTTCTACACTCACTGTCCATCTTATCAGCTCCACTTACTGTATAGCTGCACTCTGTAGTTCTACAGTTACAGACTGTAGTCCATCTGTTTCTCTGATACTCTGTTACCCTGTTCTTCAGTGGTCAGGACCCCATGGACCCTCACAGAGCAGGTACTATTTGGGTAGTGGGTCATTCTCAGCACTGCAGTGACACCGATGGTGGTGGTGTGTTAGTGTGTGTTGTGCTGGTGTGAGTGGATCAGACACAGCAGTGCTGCTGGAGTTTTTCAACACCTCAGTGTCGCTGCTGGACTGAGAACAGTCCACCAACCAAAAATATCCAGCCAACAGCGTCCTGTGGGCAGTGTCCTGTGACCACTGATGAAGGACTAGAGGATGACCAACACAAACTGTGCAGCAGCAGATGAGCTGTCGTCTCTGACTTTACATCTACAAGGTGGACCGACAGGGTAGGAGTGTCTAATAGAGTGGACAGTGAGTGGACACAGTGTTTAAACACTCCAGCAGCACATCTCCATCTATTCAGCCTATAGCACAAGCCCCACCCATTTACTCAGCCTGGACTGCTTTTAGAATGAGGCACAACCAATCAGAACAAGCTCATTTACATATGCTCTTAAAATGGTTCTTCAGGGAACCATGAACTCTCAAAGAACCATCTGCATGCTGAAGGGGTTCCTTCCCTGGTGACAAGGTTCTTCCACATATTGGAGAACATGCTGTAAAAGGTTCTATATAGAACCTTTTCGAGAAAAAAACAAAGGGTTCTTCTGTTGTATACATGCATGACAATAGAAGAACCCTATTTGGTGCTGTATAGAACCATGTACCACACATTTCACCATGCAGAAAACCATTTAAGCATGCAAATGGTTCTTTGAGTGTTCATGGTTCTATCTGGAGCCATTTTCTTTATGAAAGAACCCTTGAAGAACCAGCTTTTTTAAGTGTGTATATCAGTCTTATTAATCAACCAACCAGAGCAAAGCTCATTTGCATATATCAACTTTAAAGGCAGAGTCTGTTTAATTCTTAGGCTGAAAATAAGCATGAAAAAGTGAATTATGGCTGTTTTTGGTGTCAAAAGTGGACGTCAGATAAATAAAAATAAACTGTCGGCAAAAATGCAGAACATCAGCCCTTTAATATGTGTAAATACACACGTCAATCAGCTCGATATTCAGAAAGCCTGAAGGCCTCTGAACCTCAGCACGTCTCAGTAGAGACATGACTGACAGACGTTGATTGAAATTGACGCTGCAGCGCATGTTAAACGCCTCAATCTAACAGCTGAATAATAAACCAGACGATGACTGTTTGATCAGATCACTGCAGCGTCGTCAGCCGCTCTCTGTATTCACTCCTCATTTGTCCTCAAGGCTGTTAAATCAGCATCTTAATCACTTCAAGTTGCGTTTCGTCCATTTCGGTTTCAGAAATATGTTTCTGAGATTAAAGCAATAAGAGAGGTCTAATTTGCATAGTCCCGTCCCAGCCCCACCCCAAACCTGAGGAGCACAGGGAATTACAAATTAGATTTATGGTACCTGTTAATGTTAAATAACCTCTTCAGAAACTTGTAAACATTTTATGAATAGTTGTTATTTTCAAACATTGTTTCATTATGTTCTTAATTTCTCTATGGTGGCAGATCATTTTACTTATTTCTAGCATCGTTTCCGATAATTCCCATATTTCGGATAATTAATATCAGTCTTAATAATAAAAGTAATGGTAATCTTTACATAAAACAAGTACAAAATGTCAAGAATTAAGCTAAATGGTCCATAATGGGGAAATATATATAAAACAAAGCCTCATGGCTCTAAAACTTTACAGGAGAAGGAAAAAACCTACATTACTTTTCATGCAAGTCAGTGGAACCAGAGTTTTTGCCCAGTCATTTTGGGCTGTTTCTGTTGGTCCATTGTTCATGAAATTAATGTACAATGTAAACGACACCAGGCACCTTCAAATTATGTCAAAAACTGAAAACTGACAAAAATGGAGATATGTTTTCTTCCGACAAGAGCAGGATATATATATATATATATATATATATTGGAGATAAAGCCAGAGAGGCCAGGTTGAGATGGTTTGGACATGTGTTGAGGAGGAATAGTGGATATATTGGGCAAAGGATGTTGGAGATGGAGCTGCCGGGCAGAAGGAGAAGAGGTAGACCTCAGAGAAGGTTTATGGATGTAGTGAAGGTGGACATGGAGATGGTTGGTGTGAAAGTAGAGGAGGCAGTGGATAGGGCAAGATGGAGGCAGATGATCTGCTGTGGCGCCCCCTAAAGGGAGCAGCCGAAGGAAGAAGACAGCTGGTCGACCCCTTTGACCGTACACTTCAATACACCTGCAAGTTCAGCTACCTCATTCACACTGTGGCCTTTGGCACTCAAATGCATTCATAACATTAACATCTGCTTGGCGACCCATTTTCCACAGATCACATGATACACATTCACTGTACTGTGCCACCTTTTCTCAATCTATGAATCCCATCGCACACCTAGCAGGTATTATAGCCCGATCACCTTGTGCAGCGCCATCCGCAGGAGCCTGAAGTTACTACCACCTTAAACACACAAGGGGGCTTATATCTTATATAACCTGGGCTGCTTTTTGAGGGCAGCACAACAAAGAGCAGCCAATCAAAACAGAGCTCATTTACATATATCTTTAAGGCACAAAAGGGATAAAGAGATTTGCAAAAAAATCCATCCATCCATCCATCCATTTTCTAAGCCGCTTCTCCGTCAGGGTGCTGGAAATATGAAAATAGTCATATAAAATGAATTATGGCTGTTTTTTGTACATAAAACCACACAAATGTTATAAGAGGACCTCAAGGGAAAAAACAGAATACAAGAAAAATGGAATTCATAATTTGGCTCAAAATGAGAAATATTAGACATATCAACAAAATTTAAGTCTATTCAAATTGCCAGGATGTCATTTTTTATAAACCCTCAACTAATTTAAAAATGTGCACCGAAGAGGCACCAGTCCTGTCTATTGCCAAGAAGCCTTTTATTAAAAGGGTTACGGTTTCTCAATCCACCCCTGAGCAAGATCAAGGCTGGTCAGTTATCTGTTCTCTTTTCAACGTAAGAAAAAAGAACTATAATCAATGGAAAACTACACAAAAGCTTCCAGCACTGACTGTAATATCACATCTATTAAAACCGCCCAGTTCCAGCTGTAAAAAAAGAGTTCAAAAACTGATTTAAAGCTACAGAGAAAATAGGTCTCCTAACAACCACCTGGAAGAGCTGGTAGACCCCAAAACTACCAGATAAACAGCACCTAAAGCTTCCATCTCTGGGAGAGAGGAGAAGGTCAAGCTCCTTCAGATCTGAAAACATCCACAGGTGTTTCTGTCCATCCTTCCACTGTGAGAAGACCACTCAGCGCTGTGGGTCTGAAAGGACATGTAGCTGATCAAGAAGAACCTCACTGAGAAAAGGAGACGGACACATCAGACAAAGAAGCTGACCACCCCAGAGTCCAGACCTCAGCACCACTGAAAGGGTTTGATTACTTCATCAACCAGCTGATTGTGAAGTTCCTCCAGGTGAAAAGTTGGTATTTGTACCTTTTCATAACTGAATGTTTTAAAACAGAGCAGTAGAGTAAAAGCCTGGAGGCGAGGCGAGGCAGGGTGTGTGGAGTCAGTCCAGCTTAGAACAGATCATTTCAGTGGATTATGGTTCAGTTATGTTCCCTGACTGAAGGGACTGAGATGGAGCCTTGAGGGTTCCACCCCAGTGACGAGAGGGGCACTGACCCAGAGAGAGTCTAGAACCTTTATTTCTCAGAGTGTATATGTTGGTGTGTCTGCCCTGTGATGGACTGGTGACTTGTCCAGGGTGTTTTCTTTCTTCTGCCCAATGAGCGCTGGATAGGCTCCAGCTCCCCCCATGACCCAGGAGGATAAATAGCATCATATGAGTCACTGAGTCTATCACAGTCCTCAGCTCCACATGCCGAGTCCATTACAACAGCAGCTGTTTACAACCCAACAATTATGAATCATGCCTTCTATTTCAGAGCCACCCTGATGATGATGGTGGTGGTGGTGGTGGTGGTGGAGGTGGTGATGAAGACACATTTAGAAGCTTCATACATTTGTACTGAAAAAAGCAACAATTAATAGCAAAATCCCTGGTTTGATTCTTTAAAGAACCATATCCAACAGGTTCTCCATCACTTAGCCATGCAAAGAACCAATTAAGCCCACAACTGGTTGATTATGTTGTTGTGGTTCCACAGCAACTGGCAGTACCAAAGAACCCCTGAGGAAGCACTTTATTAATGACGTAATTGCAAGTACATTGAGGCAATTGCATTAGTTCATTTAGCAGACGCTCTTATCTAGAACAACGCTCTTAAGAAAAAAGCGAAGTTCTTTGAGCAATGCCATAGAGGAACCATTTAGGTTCTTTAAGGAACTATGTTTGTAAATGAGACGTGTTTTAAAAGTGTAATAAAAACTTTAAGGGTTCCTGCATTGTGTGGAGGATCTTGACGGTTAATAAAGGTTCCTCACATTCAAACATCTCATCTCTCTAGGGAACTGAAATGGTTCTTCAGTGGCATCGCTCAAAGAACCCCTGGTGGCACCTCTTTTCTTAAGAGTGTTGTTCTAGATAGGAGGGTCCACTAAACGAATGAATGACAATGTACATCACCAAATGTAAATGTAAACATTAATTGAAGTACTTTTTTTCTAAAGGTTCTTTAGGAAACCTAAAATGGTTCTTCAGTGGTATTGCTCAAAGAACCCCTCATGGAAGTATTGTTCTAGATAAGGTCTGCTAAATGAACAAATGTAAATGTAAACATTCATTAAAGTAGCATGATGCCACAGAACACTTTAGGGAACCAAAAATGGTTCTTCTGTGGCATCACTTTCATTTTTGATCCAGAGTGCTAAAGGGGGCAGAGGACCTGGAAAGATGTGAGAGAGCCGCTCTCAGCCTCTGCGTGAAGGAGTGAGATGACCGCGATTTCCCACAGCAGCAGGATGCTGAACTCACTCCACTCAGAGTGAAGAGACTCCGCGGGATCTGCTCCCGTTTATCCGCCCGTATCTCAGCAGCGCTGAATAAAACCTCCCACTGTTCAGCTTGAGCTCAGACAGAACCGCATCTGTGGGTTCTAGAGTAAACTGTGTTCTTTACCTTCATCGCCGCTGTGATCTGCTTCCATCTCTCATCTGCGGCTCCTGCGCTTCCCCTCCAGACACCAAAACACACAGCAGCCTCAGACTCACTGCAGCTCGCCTGAACCCGCCGGAGACGGAGAGACACTTCACTCCATCAAAGTTCAGGGAGAGAGAGGGAGAGAGAGGGGGGGGGGCGGAGGAAGAGAGAAAAAGAACGAGAGAGAGAGGGAGGAAGAGGAAAAAAAGAACGAGAGAGAAGGAGGAAGAGAGGGAGAGAGAGGGGGGGGGGCGGAGGAAGAGAGAAAAAGAACGAGAGAGAGAGGGAGGAAGAGAAAAAAAGAACGAGAGAGAAGGAGGAAGAGAGAAAAAGAGCGAGAGAGAGAGAGAGAGGGAGGAAAAGAGAGAAAGAACGAGAGAGAGAGTGAGGAAAGAGAGAGAAGGGAGGGAGGAGAGAGAAAGAGGTGAGAGAGAGAGGGGGAGGAAGAGAGGTGAGAGAGATGGTGAGAGGGAGGAAGAGAGAGAAAGAATGCAAAAGAGAGAGAGGAGAGAGAGAGAACAAGAGAGATAGAGAGGGTAGAGAGGGAGGAGAGAGAGGGGGAGAGGGAGAGAAAGAGAAATAGAGGAGAGAGGGGGAGAAAGAGAGAGAGCGAGAGAGAGAAAGAGAGAGAGGGAGGAGAGAGTGCGAGAGAGAGAGAGAGAACAAGAGAGGGAGAGACAGAACAAGAGAGAGGGAGAGAGAGAGAGGGTGAGAGGAGAGAGAAAGAGGTGAGAGAGAGAGACGGAGGAAGAGAGGTGAGAGAGATGGTGAGAGGGAGGAAGAGAGAGAAAGAACGAGAGAGAGGGAGGAAGAGAGAGAGCGAGAGAGGAGAGAGAGAGGGTGGAAGAGAGAAAAAGAACGAGAGAGAGAGAGGGTGAGATGGAGGAAGAGAGAAAGAACAAGAGAGAGAGAGAGGAGAGAGGGGGGAGGAAGAGAGAGAAAGAATGAGAGAGAGAGGAAGGTGAGAGAGATGGTGAGAGGGAGGAAGAGAGAGCGAGAGGAGAGAGAGACAGAGAGGAGAGAGAGAGGGTGGAAGAGAGAAAAAGAACGAGAGAGAGAGAGGGTGAGATGGAGGAAGAGAGAAAGAACAAGAGAGAGAGAGAGGAGAGAGGGGAGGAAGAGAGAGAAAGAATGAGAGAAAGAGGAAGGTGAGAGAGATGGTGAGAGGGAGGAAGAGAGAGAAAGAACGAGAGAGAGGGAGGAAGAGAGAGCGAGAGGAGAGAGAGACAGAGAGAACAAGAGAGAGAGGGAGGAGAGAGAGAGAGAGAGAGAGAGACAGAACAAGAGAGAGAGGGAGGAGAGAGAGAGAAAGTCCTTAAATATCCTCAATCTAGGATCAATCTTCCTAAAATTCACTCAAGAATCTTCTTACATTCTCAATCGTTTAATTAGGATAATAAAATGCAGTGGATCTTAATTAACAGCACGTCTTTGGTGTTTTGCTGTTTTAGTACATGTTGTGCTCAAATGCATTGACAATAAAATGCGATGTCCTTAACTGAACTCCTCCAAAAGAGAACCCAAAGAACCTCGTCTAGACTATCGCCGACACTTTAAACGTGATCTAAACCACTTCTTAAAAATGGTTTAATAACATCTTACAAACTCACATAACTCAACAACTAAAACTCCCTCATTCCTCGAGTACAAACCTTCACGCAACCTCCTTAAAAGCATTCCATCCACCGGTCACTCAAAGGCTGTAGGTCCTCTCCGCACCACTAAGAGGCGCTCTGCTCTCACACACAGTCCCACTCAGCATTTTGATCCAAAACATCTAGGAAAGTTCTGGAGAAACACCTGGAACTGAATCCTAAACCTCAATCATTAAACTCCTGCGAGATCCTCACCGGTCCTGCAGCGGCTCTCCACCCAGAACCAACAGAGCCGTCTCTCAGACAGGCCTGTATTTATTCAGTCTCATCACGCTTTCTAAACCAGATCAGATCTCAGCGTGGCTCCGTCCGCCTGCTGCGGCCACTCGTTTAGCTCCTTTCAGTTTGTCTCTTTTTCCATTTCCAGAATTAATCATCATACGCTTTATTTGCATAATTCAGCGACCCACATCATCACATAGAGGATATATGTTAGTTACGTTCAAGGGCTCCTAATCCCACATGTATGCCAATACAAGGATCTGTAAAACTTTCATATCAGTTCATCTCATTTTAGAGTTTGGAAGAGATATTTCTTCTTTTTATTTTTAAGTGCTGCGAATGGCGTCTTATTTACGCCCTTCTGAGTCTTGGTTCCTCTCAGTGCCTCTTGCTCTTAGGGAGTTTCTCCTGCCACTGGCGCCACTGGCGGCGCTCATCGGGGCTCGGACCTGGATTTTTCGGTAAAGCTGCTTTGTGACGACACCTGTTGTAAAAAGGATTGGATTGGAGGAAATGATTGACAGGAAAATGCAATGTCCTTTACTGAACTCCTCTAACACAGCACTGGAATAACCTCCTATAAACAATCCCATTCTCTAAAACAAACTGGAGAAATAACCTCAGATTACATTAATCCCATTCTATAAAACAAACTGGAGAAATAACCTAAGGTTACATTAACCCCATTCTCTAAATCAAACTGGAGAAATAACCTCAGGTTACATTAATCCCATTCTCTAAAACAAACTGGAGAAATAACCTCAGGTTACATTAATCCCATTCTCTAAAACAAACAGTAGAAATAACCTCAGATTACATTAATCCCATTCTCTAAAACAAACTGAAGAAATAACCTCAGGTTACATTAATCCCATTCTCTAAAACAAACTGGAGAAATAACCTCAGATTACATTAATCCCATTCTCTAAAACAAACTTTAGAAATAACCCCAGATTACATTAATCCCATTCTCTAAAACAAACTGAAGAAATAACCTCAGATTACATTAATCCCATTCTCTAAAACAAACTGGAGAAATAACCTCAGGTTACATTAATCCCATTCGCTAAAACAAACTGAAGAAATAACCTCAGGTTACATTAATCCCATTCTCTAAAACAAACTGTAGAAATAACCTCAGATTACATTAATCCCATTCTCTAAAACAAACTGGAGAAATAACCTCAGATTACATTAATCCCATTCGCTAAAACAAACTGTAGAAATAAACTCAGATTACATTAATCCCATTCTCTAAAACAAACTGGAGAAATAACCTCAGGTTACATTAATCCCATTCTCTAAAACAAACTGTAGAAATAACCTCAGATTACATTAATCCCATTCTCTAAAACAAACTGTAGAAATAACCTCAGATTACATTAATCCCATTCTCTAAAACAACAAACTGTAGAAATAACCTCAGATTACATTAATCCCATTCTCTAAAACAACAAACTGTAGAAATAACCTCAGATTACATTAATCCCATTCTCTAAAACAAACTGTAGAAATAACCTCAGATTACATTAATCCCATTCTCTAAAACAAACTGTAGAAATAACCTCAGATTACATTAATCCCATTCTCTAAAACAAACTTTAGAAATAACGTCAGATTACATTAATCCCATTCTCTAAAACAAACTTTAGAAATAACGTCAGATTACATTAATCCCATTCTCTAAAACAAACTGAAGAAATAACCTCAGGTTACATTAATCCCATTCTCTAAAACAAACTGGAGAAATAACCTCAGATTACATTAATCCCATTCTCTAAAACAAACTGAAGAAATAACCTCAGATTACATTAATCCCATTCTCTAAAACAAACTGGAGAAATAACCTCAGGTTACATTAATCCCATTCTCTAAAACAAACTGTAGAAATAACCTCAGATTACATTAATCCCATTCTCTAAAACAAACTGTAGAAATAACCTCAGATTACATTAATCCCATTCTCTAAAACAAACTGGAGAAATAACCTCAGATTACATTAATCCCATTCGCTAAAACAAACTGTAGAAATAAACTCAGATTACATTAATCCCATTCTCTAAAACAAACTGGAGAAATAACCTCAGGTTACATTAATCCCATTCTCTAAAACAAACTGTAGAAATAACCTCAGATTACATTAATCCCATTCTCTAAAACAAACTGTAGAAATAACCTCAGATTACATTAATCCCATTCTCTAAAACAACAAACTGTAGAAATAACCTCAGATTACATTAATCCCATTCTCTAAAACAAACTGTAGAAATAACCTCAGATTACATTAATCCCATTCTCTAAAACAACAAACTGTAGAAATAACATTGTTATATCAATTGTGCGCTATTAAACAAACAATCAAAATAACCTCAGATTATTTTAATCCCAGGGTGGCGTGGTGGGTAGCACTGTTGCCTCTCAGCAAGGAGGGTCTGGGTTCGATTCCCCAGCCGGGCGACCGGGGTCCTCCCAGTGTGGAGTTTGCATGTTCTCCCCGTATCTGCATGAGTTTCCTCCAGGTTCTCCGGTTTCCTCCCACAGTCCAAAGACATGCAGTCAGGCCAATTGGACATGCTAAATTGCCCATAGGTGAATGTGTCTTTCTGTCTGTCTGCCCTGAGATGGACTGGCGACCTGTCCAGGGTGTTTCCTGGCTTCCGCCTGTCGACTCCCAAATTTAGCAAAGTGTGTGTGTGTGTGTGTGTGTGTGTGTGTGTGTGTGTATTTTAATCCCATTCTGTAAAACAAACTGTAGGAATAACATTGTTATATCAATCATGTTCAATTAAACAAACAGTCAAAATAACCTCAGATTATATTTATCCCATTCTGTACAGCAAACTATAGAAAGGGTCCAGTCGGCCCCGTCTGCTGCCAGCAGAGGGCGACGGCGGCGAGGAGCCACAGACTAATTAGGCTCAGTCGATACACCTGTGAGTGTATTAAGGCTGCAGCAAATGGCAGTGTTTGTCACAGTTAGAGGGGTGACCGGTACGGTAGTCTTAGAAAAGAAAAGAAACCAAAACCAAAAAGAGGAAAAAACAGGGCTGAGAAAAGAAATTGTGCCCCCCCCAAAAAATAAATAAATAAAAAGAGAGAAGAAGAGGGCTGGAACAAATTACTCACAAAAGGAAAAGAAAAGAGAAAAGACTCCAAGCCATACAAGTGAAGGGAAGCGGCAGTGTTTTTTGTGTTCTCATTATCTTTTGTCACCGTTCTACCTCAGCCTTCGTTTGAGCACGCTGGTAATAGCTTTCCTTCGATCCATGTCCCCACATTTTTTCTTTCCCTTAATGGAAGGGCCCTGTCCGGGATTTCCTGTGCGTCCCAGTGGCGCAGCGTTAACGTCACAGACAACTGGTTTGAACCCGGCTCTGGGTTACCCGATTTACAACGTCAGAAACTCCGTTGCCCCAATAAATCTCCCTACTTCCCTTTTTTTCCACTGGCTTTAAGTTCTGCACTTGGGTCTGCCTCCTCACCATCCCGTGACAACTATCTAAATAACCTCAGATTATATTAATCCCATTTGGTAAAAAAAAACTGTGTAAATAAACCCAGGTTATATTAATCCCATTCTCTAAAACTGTAGAAATAACCTCAGATTATATTAAGCCTATTTTGTGAAACAAGCTGTAGAAATATCCCCAGATTATATTAATCCCAATTCTCGAAAACAAACTGTCTAAATAACCCTATATTATATAAATCCCATTTTGCAAAACACACTGTAGAAATAACATCAATATATGAATCATGTGCTATTAAATGAACAGTCAAAATAACCCCAAATTATATTAATCCCAACTCTGTAAAGCAAACTGTGTAAATAACCCCAGATTATATTAATCCCAACTCTGTAAAACAAACTGTGTAAATAACCCCAGATTATATAAAACCCATTCTATTAAACTAACTGTAGAAATTACATCAAATTACATTAACCCTGTAAATTAAAATGTAGAAATAACCCCAGATTATATTAATCCTGTGCTATACAATGAACAGTCATATACAGATTATATTAATCCTACTGCATAACCGAACCATGAAAGTAGGCGGAGCTCTCTTTGGTTTATGTGGTCACATGATCTCTGGTGCAAGTCTAGCGGTAACAGTAAACTTCGCAGGTGGACGGTATCGAAGTACATTTACTTAAGTTTTGTAATCAAGTACATTTTTTGAGTATCTGTACTTTACTTACCAGTTACTGCTTCTGTGCTGCATTTTTGAACAGCTGAATTTGGCAGTTGTATCTACGGCTACAACTACACACTTAAAAAAATATGGTTCTTTAAGGCTTCCTTAGTAAAAAAAAAAAATGGTTCTGTAGAGACCCATGAACACTCAAAGAACCCTCAAAGGTTCTCTGCATAGTGATGTGGTTCTTCAGATTGATGGGGAATGTGTTTTAGTGCTTTATACAACAGTTAGTTCCGGGCACGCGAGCCGATTGGTTGAGAAGGTTTTAACTGTGCTGTTATTTCACCATAACATCACAGGTTTTTCACAAACACTGTATCACTCCTCTGAGACACCGTTGCTAAGCAACGAGTCTGACAGCTGTCGGAGACACTCAGGCCATTTCAACGTTTTTACTTCTGACTTTGCCCCAAACAGAAAACGGACGCTGTTAAGGTCACATCTGACCGACAGCCGATTTGGTCCGACTCTGAAGACGAGACGACGCTAAATTCCCAAACTGTCGTCTCCACTGAGCAGCTTTTCAGTCGGCAGCTGTGACAGAAGAACAGCTGAACAACCTGGAATCAGCCGGAAATGAACCCAACACCATTCGCCAAACTAAACGGGCTGTAAGAAGCTTTACAGACCGGCTGGAACAAAACAACATTAATACTGATCTGGACAAACTGACCAAACTGAGCTGAACCTGATATTGGGTCAGTTTTACGGCTCAGTCTGATTTGGTCCGACTCTGAAGATCAGACACGTTTGGCGAATGGTGTTGGGTTCATTTCCGGCTGATTCCAGGTTGTTCAGCTGTTCTTCTGTCACAGCTGCCGACTGAAAAGCTGCTCAGTGGAGACGACAGTTTGGGAATTTAGTGTAAGGAGCTGGAGAACGAACTGCCGGCTGAGCAGCGAGTGGGCAGAGCTCGTTACTCTGACGTAGCAACGAGCTGCTCGTTAAGGAGCTCTAATTAGGAGGAAGGAGCTGAACATTAAAACATATTAAACGCCGCGTTCACGGCCAGTTTATTCATTTCTTACTGTATTTATTTAACTGCTGTATTAAAGCAGTAGAGCACTCAAGGAGTGAGTTATCACCAATAACATCACGGCTGTGATGATCTACAGCCACCAAATCACAGCCGGGATGTTATTTCGCCATAACACACGACCTCTTGGGTTCTTCTGCTTAAATATGCAGTTCTATATGGCACCATAAAGGGTTCTTCTATTGTTTCAATGTCAAGCCTGTAACAGCAATAGAAGAACCTGTATTGGTGCCATTTTGAACTGTTTTCAAAAAGAACCATCAGTACATTCTCCATCAATAATAGAGTCCAGAAGGCAGGCATTACTCTGATCTCTGGTAGAAGGAGGGGTGAAACTCTGTTATGACCGGGTCCAAGGTTAGGCCATATCAGAAGTTGAGAGTGGGCTCTTTTCTCCAAACTGAATAGGAGTGATGCCTAATGAGCTTCTGAAGAGAACTTGGTGAAAACTAGGCACTGACATCCCACTGAATGGCCACAACTTATTAGGGGTGGAATATTTTTCTCATTTTGGGGGGGAATTTTAAGACTCCAGCAAGGTCAGAAAATATGGTCGGTTTCTGATCTCTTCTTAATTCCTCCTTTAAAGTCTCTTCATAGAAAAAAAATTCCTCATATGTTTCATATAAAAACGCTCCGTTATCTTCATCACTACTTTCCAAATCCACTGCGATGGTACAACAGTCAGTCCTTAGTGATTTCCTGAGTGTCCGTCAATCAGTTTCACACAGAGTGTAGACGGACACACAGATCCAGCAGTTCCACACAGTGATAGGCAGATGACATGTATCTCAGCCCCTCTTCATAGGCTCATAACTCCGGATGTGAACCACATAAGATCTCATGATAAGATGAAAGGAAAAGGGCGACTCTACAGATTCAGGAAATTATTGAACTGGATTTCTGTGTTGCATTATTTCAAAGATAGAGACACAGATATAGAAACATCATATTTGACACCAGTGGACCCCAGAGGGTTAAAGTCTTCACCAGACACGATATTCTAGACAACACTTTTGTCAATGGGACTCAATTTCCAGAAGATTGATCTGTCTAGTTTGCAAACGCAAGTTCAGACACATCAACCGTAGCCTAAGTTTACTCAGAGTAAGTGCCCTGTCCAGGCAATCAAGAGGATGCTAAAGGATACCCAAGATCTTTGTGATTGAAATCTTCATTTACAGAACTGTCACTGGCCAAAGGCTACTGATGGGATTAGATGTAAGCATCATCCCCTGTTGCCCCAGGCTACTTCCATCCTGGCTCCATAGCTCCTTGATCTGTCCACTATGGCTATTAAGAAGAAGGACAGGAAGGAGATGCAGCCAACTTCAAAAGGAGATGCTAGATGAAGGGCCATTTTCATCAGGACAGGTGGTTTGGATCACTGATATGGATTGTGATACCAAGTTGCCCTTCATCTCTGGTTGATGGGACGTGCAGCACTGTAAGGAAAAATAGAAGAACCTCCTGCTGAGGCAAAACAGTGCAGCAAGTCAAAGTAAAAGAAGTTGCACAGTAGTCCATCCATTGTCAGGATGAGGAGTGGAAGGAAGGTGATTATACCACAAAAGATTTGACCAATAATGCAGATATTTCAGGAGCCCATGTCTCTGAAAAGTAATAAGCATGCAGTACGTTGGGGGTCAAAAGTATATATTTATTTCTGACAATGTGAACACCCACTCATGCAATGTAGACCTGTGATTAACAGCTATTGTGCATATTTGTTTAGAGTTCAGCTTAAACATATGTACCTTTTCCTTTATGTTCTTATATATTGACCCTCTGTGGTCTGAGGTCAGGTTCTCAATTTGTGCCTGTCTTCTTAATTCCTCCTTTAAAGTCTCTTCATAGAAAATGATCCTCATATGTTTCATATCTAAACGCTCCAAACCCGCTGCAGCAGCTTCAGCAGCTGAAAACTCTGTGATGCCATTTCACACGAGTCTTCGACATGGACTGAATGAAGAATGAAGGGTTTCTTGCAGTGAGAAGCAGGTGAGAAACAGATGGACTACAGTCTGTAACTGTAGAACTACGGTAAGTTGAGCTGATAAAATGGACAATGACCATAGAAAGAGGCATTATAATGCGCAACCTGCCCACCAATCCAACTCTCCTGTGTGGACAGCACATATTCCCAATTCCAGACTCGTTGGCCAGGTCATAATAGGCTGAACGGTGCTGTAAAACTGTACTACCTTCTGCTAAAAGCCTGTGAGATAGTACTCAACATGGCAGATGGTATCACTATTTTCTAGTATTTGCACAAAGGACACCAATGAGATGCAGATATCAGGATGAAGAGCCTAATTAGTGGCCAGGGCTGAGTGAGCAGTCAAATGAACTGGTGCGGAACTGTAAGAAAAGTGTGGCCAACCCTGCACAACTATTAATGCCTAATGAGCTTCTGAAGAGAACTTGGCGAAAACTAGGCACTGACATCCCACTGAATGGCCACAACTTATTAGGGGTGGAATATTTTTCTCATTTTTTGGGGAATTTTAAGACTCCCACAGGGTCAGAAAATGTTGTTCCCCTTTAAACCTCCAGGGTCTGAGGTCATTTTCTCTATTTGTTCATATCTTCTTAAATTCAGATTCATTCAGATTCAGAATCCTTTATTGATCCCAGGGGGAAATTGTAGTTGTTACAGTTGCAGCCACACGGTGAGAGGCAGATGACGTGTATCTCAGCCCCTCTTCATAGGCTCATAACTCCGGATGTGAACCACATAAGACCTCATGATAAGATGGAAGGAAAAGGGCGACTCTACAGATTCAGAACTTGACAAAAACCAGGCAATGACATCCCACTGAATGGCTACAACTTATTAGGGGTGGAATATTTTTCACTTTCCAAACCCACTGCAGCAGATTGCTGTTCTAGTCTAATTACAAATGTAATTACATCCATTTTATTACATTTCTGTGATGACATGTGATGACAAATGTTAGCTACACTTGTGTAATTACATGAGGCAAAACTGAAGTTGATACATGTGTAACATGGGCAGTCGTGGGCTGGAGGTTAGGGATCCAGCCTCGTGACCGGAAGGTCGCTGGTTCGATCCCCAGAGCCGACAGCACGTGACTGAGGTGTCCTTGAGCAAGACGCCTAACCCCCAACTGCTCCCTGGGCGCTGCGGATTGGGCTGCCCACCACTCCAGGCAAGTGTGCTCACTGCCCCCTAGTGTGTGTGTGCTCACTAGTGTGTATGTGGTGTTTCACTTCACGGATGGGTTAAATGCGGAGGTGAAATTTCCCCGTTTGTGGGGACTAATAAGGGTCTCTTAATCTTAAACTACATAAGCTGTACTTCTATAATCCATCTGTACCAGTGACTGCATCATTAGTAGTTACATTGTTGTTAAACATGTTATTATTTAATATAAAGTTGGACCCATTTCTCTTTATGTCGTCCTCTTTATCACTTCACATCTAAAGTGTGGCATCTTTTCATTCCTCCTGGCCCCGGCACTCAGCTCTTGATGTCTCCACGGCGACGTGACTCTGAAACCGCTCTGTCTGGTTTAATGTGCAAGTGTGAGGCTGACGTGGGTGTTGGGCCGGCGTCTGGCGATTCCGCTGAAGTGCTAGAGGGAAAATGTCATCTCTCCGGCTTCATTGAGGGTCCCTGGAGAGGCGGTTCAGCAGGAGGCCGGTCAATTGAGTGTTAGCATAGCTGGTCACGTCTCCGGTTTCCCTTCTACTACACACACATATACACATACCCTGCTTATACACATACCCATAAAAGGTGCCTTTGGAAACTGCATATTGCAGCACTGAGAACCTCAGGTAGGCAGCATATGCTTTGTGCTTTGACATCAAGAATCATTAAAAAAAATTCCGGTGAGATACATTAGGTGGGCTTAAACTTTCACGTGCTTGGGACTGAAGATAGACTAGAAGAAAACTTTCGCCATAAAGCAAGCACCAACATTTTCTAATCAACAGCACCGTTATTTTAACAAACACCTTCATTTCCTAACAAAACAACCACCGCTCTCCATTAAACACCATCATTTTCTTAGCAAACACCATCATTCTCCACCAAACAACCACCATTATCCATCAAACACCAATATACTCCAAACACCCTCTTCTCTACCAAACACCATCATTCTCCACCAAACAACCACCATTATCCATCAAACGCCAACATACTCCAAACAAACACCCTCTTCTCTACCAAACACCATCATTCTCCACCAAACAACCACCATTATCCATCAAACGCCAACATACTCCAAACAAACACCCTCTTCTCTACCAAACACCATCATTCTCCACCAAACAACCACCATTATCCATCAAACACCAATATACTCCAAACACCCTCTTCTCTACCAAACACCATCATTCTCCACCAAACAACCACCATTATCCATCAAACGCCAACATACTCCAAACAAACACCCTCTTCTCTACCAAACACCATCATTCTCCACCAAACAACCACCATTATCCATCAAACGCCAACATACTCCAAACAAACACCCTCTTCTCTACCAAACACCATCATTCTCCACCAAACAACAACCATTATCCATCAAACGCCAATATACTCCAAACAAACACCCTCTTCTCTACCAAACACCATCATTCTCCACCAAACAACCACCATTATCCATCAAACACCAATATACTCCAAACAAACACCCTCTTCTCTACCAAACACCATCATTCTCCACCAAACAACCACCATTATCCATCAAACGCCAACATACTCCAAACAAACACCCTCTTCTCTACCAAACACCATCATTCTCCACCAAACAACAACCATTATCCATCAAACACCAATATACTCCAAACAAACACCCTCTTCTCTACCAAACACCATCATTCTCCACCAAACAACCACCATTATCCATCAAACACCAACATACTCCAAACAAACACCCTCTTCTCTACCAAACACCATCATTCTCCACCAAACAAGCACCATTATCCATCAAACACCAATATACTCCAAACAAACACCCTCTTCTCTACCAAACACCATCATTCTCCACCAAACAACCACCATTATCCATCAAACACCAACATACTCCAAACAAACACCCTCTTCTCTACCAAACACCATCATTCTCCACCAAACAACCACCATTATCCATCAAACACCAATATACTCCAAACAAACACCCTCTTCTCTACCAAACACCATCATTCTCCACCAAACAACAACCATTATCCATCAAACACCAACATACTCCAAACAAACACCCTCTTCTCTACCAAACACCATCATTCTCCACCAAACAACCACCATTATCCATCAAACACCAATATACTCCAAACACCCTCTTCTCTACCAAACACCATCATTCTCCACCAAACAACCACCATTATCCATCAAACACCAACATACTCCAAACAAACACCCTCTTCTCTACCAAACACCATCATTCTCCACCAAACAACCACCATTATCCATCAAACACCAATATACTCCAAACACCCTCTTCTCTACCAAACACCATCATTCTCCACCAAACAACAACCATTATCCATCAAACACCAACATACTCCAAACAAACACCCTCTTCTCTACCAAACACCATCATTCTCCACCAAACAACCACCATTATCCATCAAACGCCAACATACTCCAAACAAACACCACCTCTTTCCTCCAGAACACTAGCATTGTTGAACAACTGCCACCATTCTACATCAAACATTATCGTTATGTTAAACTCTAGCGTTATCCACCAAACACCATTCACCGAAATTCTCCATCGCATAAGTCATGTTCTAACCAAATGCTATCTCCATCAAACATCTATCATTAACCTTCAGACACCAATATTCTCCACCAAACACCATCATTAGCCACCAAATATTATTCTCCTCTCCAATGAAACATCATTATCCTTCAAACACCTTTATCCATCAAATACCATTCACCATTCATCATTTTCTACCAAACAAACGTTATACCACCATTCTTCAACGAACATCATCATTCTTTGTCAAACACCATCCAACACCCCCCCCCCCCCCCCCCCCAAACACTATCATTTTCTAACCAAACACTATAATTCACCCACCAAACAACCATCGCTATCCTTCAAACATTCTTCACCAAGTATCTGTAAGGGCCCAGCCTGCACCGGCTGCTGCCAGCAGAGGGCGACGGCAGCAAGGCGCCCAGCCTGCACCGCCTGCTGTCAGCAGAAGGCGACGGCAGCAAGGCGCCCAGCCTGCACCGCCTGCTGCCAGCAGAGGGCGACGGCAGCAAGGCGCCCAGCCTGCACCGCCTGCTGCCAGCAGAGAGCGACGGCAGCAAGGCGCCCGGCCTGCACCGCCTGCTGCCAGCAGAGGGCGACGGCAGCAAGGCGCCCGGCCTGCACCGCCTGCTGCCAGCAGAGGGCGACGGCAGCAAGGCGCCCGGCCTGCACCGCCTGCTGCCAGCAGAGGGCGACGGCAGCAAGGCGCCCGGCCTGCACCGCCTGCTGCCAGCAGAGGGCGACGGCAGCAAGGCGCCCGGCCTGCACCTCCTGCTGCCAGCAGAGGGCGACGGCAGCAAGGCGCCCGGCCTGCACCACCTGCTGCCAGCAGAGGGCGATGGCAGCAAGGCGCCCGGCCTGCACCGCTTGCTGCCAGCTGAGGTCGACGGTGGTGAGGAGCCGTGGACTAATCAGGCTCACTTGATACACCTGTGAGCTCCCCTATTTAAGGCTGCAGCAAACAGCAGTGTTTGTCACACTGTTGTAGAGGGGTGACTGGTACGGTACCTAGTCTTCGAAAAGAAAAGAGCAGAGCTGGAAAAACAAAAGAGAAATTGCCCCAAAACTACTTAAAAGCTCAAGGCTTGAACAAGAAACGTCTCCAAGCCATGCAGAAATGTTTGCTCCTCGAAGAGCAAACTGGCAAAACATAAAGCTGACCTTCCTCTCATAATCACAGAGGAAGTGTCTGGTTTTCTGATTATCGTTTTTTTCACTTTTTGTAACTCGGTCTTTGTTTGAGCACGCTGCTTCTGGCTTCACCAAACACCAGAACACTCAAACACCAACGAAGGTCTTATAAAGAGAAGTAACACCTTATGGATAATCCATTTAACTCAGGTAGCCAGTGCAGACCTTCAGGTATGAGTCTAGCGTGTAGATGTAGATGTCAGCACTCCAGCAGCTGCATTTTTCAAAAGTGGCAATTGACTTAATATGTGAAAGAGAAGATCAATAAAAGCACTCCCCCATCAGTTAAACAGCACTTAAAGCTTTGATCTCTGAGAGGGAGGAGAAGATCAAGCTGCTTCAGATCTGAGAACATCCACAGGTGCTTCTGTCAATCCTTCCACTGTGAGAAGACCACTCAGCGCTGTGGGTCTGAAAGGACGTGTAGCTGATCAAGAAGAACCTCACTGAGAAAAGGAGACGGACACACCAAACAAAGAAGCTGGACAATGGACTGACCACCCCAGAGTCCAGACCTCAGCACCACTGAATGGGTTTGATCATCTACCAGCTTCTCAGACTGAGCTTTGGAGGCATGTCTGCAGGTTCTTTGAGGAGCTGAAAGTGAGGCTCCTGAAAAGAGTGGAAGCTGGAATGAAGGGAGAGAGAGAGACTCCCTGACCCTCACACAGCTGAGAGGAGATTTAGCTGTTGAGGATTCTGCGCAGATTTCTGTTAAATACATGTTTTCTGTTTTTCCCTTATCTGGATAAATTAATGCCTTGCCTGTTTCGACTGGACATTAACCCTCTACTTCACGGTGTGGCCACATGGCAAGAATTACTTTCTCAATTTCACTAAGCAGTAATATAAAATACCCCCACCGTGAACCCGAGGGAGAATTGTGTGTGTGTGTGTGTGTGTGTGTGTGTGTGTGTGTGTGTGTGTGTGTGTGTGTGTGTGTGTGTGTGTGTGATTTTTCTTATTTAATTGTGTAAAATGGTCTTTTACTTTGAAAGGACAAATACTTCATGACATCACGTGACTAGGATTTTTTTCTTATGATATTGTTACTATACATTCAAAATACCAACTGAAATTGTATGAATTTCCAATATTTGCAAATATTGGGTCGTACATTTCACTGAGTATAAGTTGGATTTATTTGTTCTTGTTTTCAATAAAAGGATGTTTTGGAGAAAAATCAAATCTTATGGTGCTTGATTTTATTTATTTATTTATTTTATGGTGCTGTGGTATGATTTGCACATTGCTGCCAAATGGCAACAATTTACCAAGTAAGCCACTCAATTTTTTGAAAATTATTTTTCAAAATTTTCCATTATTTAAGAAATTTCTAATAATAAAACACATTAAAACATTCGATCATGTTTAAGTAGTAATTCATGCAGTAGAGGGTTAAATAAATGGATGGTGATCTTTTGCACAGTATTGTGTAAAACTCTCCGGATCTGCAAAGGCCAAATGTGCTGGAGGACAGGCTGTTTTTCTTCAAATGAAAGAAAGCAATTTTAATTTTGATATCATGAGTCAAACAAAAGAGCTGCATCCAAAATAACACCAAAAGTTTTAGCCTATGATGACGGAGTGGCCCTAACGGTTGTCCTTGCACAGAGAAACACTGTAGGAAGGGTCACATCTGACCTTAGCAAACTTCAAGCCAGAATGACTTTGTTAGAATTATGTTTCAGAAAGTTGCTATGCAATCAGGAGTGACCCAAGTACTGAACCAAGAGATTTTAAACTTTTGATAAACACTATGACTGAAAATAATTATATGTAATTAAATGCTGGCTTCGACCCCCTGGAACACTCCGTGATAATACAGAAGAGAAAAAAAACGCAAACTCTGAAAGGTTCATTCAGGTAGAATCTGTGGTCCTGTGCTTGTGACCAGAGATTCAGTGAGGCTGTCACAACACATGATTAAAAATCCACCAACTGGAGAGCAGCAAGGACCAAAATCCACCACTAGGAGAATGGCACAGCAAAACAATCAACACATGAAGAATGTCAGGGCTAAAAGTCAACCAGCTAGAGAGTAACAGGACAAAAACAATAGGAGAGCAGCAGAGCTAAAAATCCACCAATGTGTGAAAAGAAGAACTAACAATCCACCAACAGAAGAATAGCAAGGCAACAAAACAACAGGATTAAGGAAGGGCTAAAAATCCACCAACAGGAGAACGGCACAGCTAAAAATCCACTAACAGGAGAACGGCAGAGCTTAAAATCCACCAACAGGAGAACGGCACAGCTAAAAATCCACCAACAGGAGAACGGCAGAGCTTAAAATCCACCAACAGGAGAACGACAGAGCTTAAAATCGACCAACAGGAGAACGGCAGAGCTTAAAATCCACCAACAGAAGAACAGCACAGCTAAAAATCCACCAACAGGAGAACGGCAGAGCTTAAAATCCACCAACAGGAGAACGGCAGAGCTTAAAATCCACCAACAGGAGAACGGCAGAGCTGAAAATCCACCAACAGGAGAACGGCAGAGCTTAAAATCCACCAACAGGAGAACGGCAGAGCTTAAAATCCACCAACAGAAGAACGGCAGAGCTTAAAATCAACCAACAGGAGAACGGCAGAGCTTAAAATCCACCAACAGGAGAACGGCAGGTCTTAAAATCCACCAATAGCAGAACAGCAAGCTAAAAATCCTCCAGTAGGAGAAGAAAGGGGCTAAAAACACAATAGGAGAATGTGGGGGCTAAAAGTCCACTAATAAGAGAACAGCATGGGCAAATATCAGTCACCAGTGTGGCAGAGCTAAAACACACAGCAGCTACAAGTGGGCAGAACTGATGCGTAACCCAAATAGAATGACTAGAGAGTCTTTATAGTACAGTCTGGCTTCAGTTCACAGCAACATACTGTACATAATACTGCCCTGTCTCTACAAATCCTGACATACTTTATTGCCATCATCTTCTGTGCAGCGTGGTGAACTAAAATTAGAATCAGGTGCACCACATCAGCTGCAAATGATTAGAACATCTTTAGACAGGATTTTGAAGGAGTCTGTCCTATTTAAACCTTAGACATAAAGTTTGATTTGCTCTGGATTGGAGTGAGTTGCTCCACCACAGCGAGACCCAAAGAGCTCATTGAGGCCTTCAGAAAGATGCATCTGTCTGGGTAAGACCACAAAACGATCAGAAATCAGGCCATCCTTGCACAAGAGCAGATCTAAAGAAGTCTCCAACAATCCTAAAGTGTCAAAATAGGGCCTACAGGTAGCTTTTCCACAGTTAATGTCAATGTACTAAAGTTTGCCAGAGAACGCATACAAAGACCAGGACTTCAGGAATAATGTGCTTTGGACAGATGAATCCAAAGTTGCATCATTCGGGCAGTAACAAAAGAACTGTTTGGCACAAACCAAACAGAGCATTTGAGCACAAGAACATTACACCAACAGTGAAGCATGGAGGTGGCAGTGTTGTGGGTTGGCCTGGCAGGCTCTCCATCATAGAATCCACTATAATTCTTTATTGCGCCAGAGGAAGCTTTGAGACCATCTGCCCAAAAACTGAAGTTGAAGACGAGGTGGACCATGCAACATGACAATGATCTCAAACACTGCAGCAAATCCACCAGGGAACTGCTCAAAAGAAAGAAATGGGGAGTTCTGGAGTGCCTGAGTCAGACCTGGATGTGCAAGTGCCTGCAAGAAACCCCTCAAACACCTCACCGCTAAAGGAATTCTGCATGGCGATGTGGGAAAAACTTTCTCCAAAGGGTTTTCAGAGTTATAGGAAACGTCTAGTTGTGTTTTTTTTCAGCCAAACTGGAAAACATCAGCTATTAGGGCATTGGGTGTGCTAACTTTTTCCTCATTCATGTTTTGTTAAATAAATGATAAAGTCAACTGTTCATTGTTTTTACAAAGGTGATGCAAATAAACACCTTTTATTCATAGATATTGTTTAAAAAGATCAAATATCTCCATATTTCTTCATAAAGAACTGAATATTTAATAGGGTGTCCTGATTTTTCCACATGACTGTAGATCGCCGTCCTCGTACAGTTTGCAGTGGGCTTTTTCAATCTCGGGACTCTGTTTTATTGATGTAGTTTTGTGTTGAGTGCACTCAGAAGCCCTTTCATCTCCAGTACAGTCGACTGGAAGGTAAGAGATTTATTTTTCTCGGTTTCATTAGAAACATCAAGGCAGGGTCACCCAACTCCATTTCTGGAGACCCGTCATCCTGCAGAATTTAATTCCAACACACCAGGCTGAAACAGATGCTGCAGAACGCCGTGATTTACTGGAATTGATGTTTTAGATTAGTGTTAGATTAGTGCCACCCATACTATAAGGTATGAAGAGTTTCTTCTCTACCAAACACCATCATTCTCCACCAAACAACCACCATTATCCATCAAACACCAACATACTCCAAACAAACACCCTCTTCTCTACCAAACACCATCATTCTCCACCAAACAAGCACCATTATCCATCAAACACCAATATACTCCAAACAAACACCCTCTTCTCTACCAAACACCATCATTCTCCACCAAACAACCACCATTATCCATCAAACACCAACATACTCCAAACAAACACCCTCTTCTCTACCAAACACCATCATTCTCCACCAAACAACCACCATTATCCATCAAACACCAATATACTCCAAACAAACACCCTCTTCTCTACCAAACACCATCATTCTCCACCAAACAACAACCATTATCCATCAAACACCAACATACTCCAAACAAACACCCTCTTCTCTACCAAACACCATCATTCTCCACCAAACAACCACCATTATCCATCAAACACCAATATACTCCAAACACCCTCTTCTCTACCAAACACCATCATTCTCCACCAAACAACCACCATTATCCATCAAACACCAACATACTCCAAACAAACACCCTCTTCTCTACCAAACACCATCATTCTCCACCAAACAACCACCATTATCCATCAAACACCAATATACTCCAAACACCCTCTTCTCTACCAAACACCATCATTCTCCACCAAACAAGCACCATTATCCATCAAACACCAACATACTCCAAACACCCTCTTCTCTACCAAACACCATCATTCTCCACCAAACAACAACCATTATCCATCAAACACCAACATACTCCAAACAAACACCCTCTTCTCTACCAAACACCATCATTCTCCACCAAACAACCACCATTATCCATCAAACGCCAACATACTCCAAACAAACACCACCTCTTTCCTCCAGAACACTAGCATTGTTGAACAACTGCCACCATTCTACATCAAACATTATCGTTATGTTAAACTCTAGCGTTATCCACCAAACACCATTCACCGAAATTCTCCATCGCATAAGTCATGTTCTAACCAAATGCTATCTCCATCAAACATCTATCATTAACCTTCAGACACCAATATTCTCCACCAAACACCATCATTAGCCACCAAATATTATTCTCCTCTCCAATGAAACATCATTATCCTTCAAACACCTTTATCCATCAAATACCATTCACCATTCATCATTTTCTACCAAACAAACGTTATACCACCATTCTTCAACGAACATCATCATTCTTTGTCAAACACCATCCAACACCCCCCCCCCCCCCAAACACTATCATTTTCTAACCAAACACTATAATTCACCCACCAAACAACCATCGCTATCCTTCAAACATTCTTCACCAAGTATCTGTAAGGGCCCAGCCTGCACCGGCTGCTGCCAGCAGAGGGCGACGGCAGCAAGGCGCCCACCCTGCACCGCCTGCTGTCAGCAGAAGGCGACGGCAGCAAGGCGCCCAGCCTGCACCGCCTGCTGCCAGCAGAGGGCGACGGCAGCAAGGCGCCCAGCCTGCACCGCCTGCTGCCAGCAGAGAGCGACGGCAGCAAGGCGCCCGGCCTGCACCGCCTGCTGCCAGCAGAGGGCGACGGCAGCAAGGCGCCCGGCCTGCACCGCCTGCTGCCAGCAGAGGGCGACGGCAGCAAGGCGCCCGGCCTGCACCGCCTGCTGCCAGCAGAGGGCGACGGCAGCAAGGCGCCCGGCCTGCACCGCCTGCTGCCAGCAGAGGGCGACGGCAGCAAGGCGCCCGGCCTGCACCTCCTGCTGCCAGCAGAGGGCGACGGCAGCAAGGCGCCCGGCCTGCACCACCTGCTGCCAGCAGAGGGCGATGGCAGCAAGGCGCCCGGCCTGCACCGCTTGCTGCCAGCTGAGGTCGACGGTGGTGAGGAGCCGTGGACTAATCAGGCTCACTTGATACACCTGTGAGCTCCCCTATTTAAGGCTGCAGCAAACAGCAGTGTTTGTCACACTGTTGTAGAGGGGTGACTGGTACGGTACCTAGTCTTCGAAAAGAAAAGAGCAGAGCTGGAAAAACAAAAGAGAAATTGCCCCAAAACTACTTAAAAGCTCAAGGCTTGAACAAGAAACGTCTCCAAGCCATGCAGAAATGTTTGCTCCTCGAAGAGCAAACTGGCAAAACATAAAGCTGACCTTCCTCTCATAATCACAGAGGAAGTGTCTGGTTTTCTGATTATCGTTTTTTTCACTTTTTGTAACTCGGTCTTTGTTTGAGCACGCTGCTTCTGGCTTCACCAAACACCAGAACACTCAAACACCAACGAAGGTCTTATAAAGAGAAGTAACACCTTATGGATAATCCATTTAACTCAGGTAGCCAGTGCAGACCTTCAGGTATGAGTCTAGCGTGTAGATGTAGATGTCAGCACTCCAGCAGCTGCATTTTTCAAAAGTGGCAATTGACTTAATATGTGAAAGAGAAGATCAATAAAAGCACTCCCCCATCAGTTAAACAGCACTTAAAGCTTTGATCTCTGAGAGGGAGGAGAAGATCAAGCTGCTTCAGATCTGAGAACATCCACAGGTGCTTCTGTCAATCCTTCCACTGTGAGAAGACCACTCAGCGCTGTGGGTCTGAAAGGACGTGTAGCTGATCAAGAAGAACCTCACTGAGAAAAGGAGACGGACACACCAAACAAAGAAGCTGGACAATGGACTGACCACCCCAGAGTCCAGACCTCAGCACCACTGAATGGGTTTGATCATCTACCAGCTTCTCAGACTGAGCTTTGGAGGCATGTCTGCAGGTTCTTTGAGGAGCTGAAAGTGAGGCTCCTGAAAAGAGTGGAAGCTGGAATGAAGGGAGAGAGAGAGACTCCCTGACCCTCACACAGCTGAGAGGAGATTTAGCTGTTGAGGATTCTGCGCAGATTTCTGTTAAATACATGTTTTCTGTTTTTCCCTTATCTGGATAAATTAATGCCTTGCCTGTTTCGACTGGACATTAACCCTCTACTTCACGGTGTGGCCACATGGCAAGAATTACTTTCTCAATTTCACTAAGCAGTAATATAAAATACCCCCACCGTGAACCCGAGGGAGAATTGTGTGTGTGTGTGTGTGTGTGTGTGTGTGTGTGTGTGTGTGTGTGTGTGTGATTTTTCTTATTTAATTGTGTAAAATGGTCTTTTACTTTGAAAGGACAAATACTTCATGACATCACGTGACTAGGATTTTTTTCTTATGATATTGTTACTATACATTCAAAATACCAACTGAAATTGTATGAATTTCCAATATTTGCAAATATTGGGTCGTACATTTCACTGAGTATAAGTTGGATTTATTTGTTCTTGTTTTCAATAAAAGGATGTTTTGGAGAAAAATCAAATCTTATGGTGCTTGATTTTATTTATTTATTTATTTTATGGTGCTGTGGTATGATTTGCACATTGCTGCCAAATGGCAACAATTTACCAAGTAAGCCACTCAATTTTTTGAAAATTATTTTTCAAAATTTTCCATTATTTAAGAAATTTCTAATAATAAAACACATTAAAACATTCGATCATGTTTAAGTAGTAATTCATGCAGTAGAGGGTTAAATAAATGGATGGTGATCTTTTGCACAGTATTGTGTAAAACTCTCCGGATCTGCAAAGGCCAAATGTGCTGGAGGACAGGCTGTTTTTCTTCAAATGAAAGAAAGCAATTTTAATTTTGATATCATGAGTCAAACAAAAGAGCTGCATCCAAAATAACACCAAAAGTTTTAGCCTATGATGACGGAGTGGCCCTAACGGTTGTCCTTGCACAGAGAAACACTGTAGGAAGGGTCACATCTGACCTTAGCAAACTTCAAGCCAGAATGACTTTGTTAGAATTATGTTTCAGAAAGTTGCTATGCAATCAGGAGTGACCCAAGTACTGAACCAAGAGATTTTAAACTTTTGATAAACACTATGACTGAAAATAATTATATGTAATTAAATGCTGGCTTCGACCCCCTGGAACACTCCGTGATAATACAGAAGAGAAAAAAAACGCAAACTCTGAAAGGTTCATTCAGGTAGAATCTGTGGTCCTGTGCTTGTGACCAGAGATTCAGTGAGGCTGTCACAACACATGATTAAAAATCCACCAACTGGAGAGCAGCAAGGACCAAAATCCACCACTAGGAGAATGGCACAGCAAAACAATCAACACATGAAGAATGTCAGGGCTAAAAGTCAACCAGCTAGAGAGTAACAGGACAAAAACAATAGGAGAGCAGCAGAGCTAAAAATCCACCAATGTGTGAAAAGAAGAACTAACAATCCACCAACAGAAGAATAGCAAGGCAACAAAACAACAGGATTAAGGAAGGGCTAAAAATCCACCAACAGGAGAACGGCACAGCTAAAAATCCACCAACAGGAGAACGGCAGAGCTTAAAATCCACCAACAGGAGAACGGCACAGCTAAAAATCCACCAACAGGAGAACGGCAGAGCTTAAAATCCACCAACAGGAGAACGACAGAGCTTAAAATCGACCAACAGGAGAACGGCAGAGCTTAAAATCCACCAACAGAAGAACAGCACAGCTAAAAATCCACCAACAGGAGAACGGCAGAGCTTAAAATCCACCAACAGGAGAACGGCAGAGCTTAAAATCCACCAACAGGAGAACGGCAGAGCTGAAAATCCACCAACAGGAGAACGGCAGAGCTTAAAATCCACCAACAGAAGAACGGCAGAGCTTAAAATCAACCAACAGGAGAACGGCAGAGCTTAAAATCCACCAACAGGAGAACGGCAGGTCTTAAAATCCACCAATAGCAGAACAGCAAGCTAAAAATCCTCCAGTAGGAGAAGAAAGGGGCTAAAAACACAATAGGAGAATGTGGGGGCTAAAAGTCCACTAATAAGAGAACAGCATGGGCAAATATCAGTCACCAGTGTGGCAGAGCTAAAACACACAGCAGCTACAAGTGGGCAGAACTGATGCGTAACCCAAATAGAATGACTAGAGAGTCTTTATAGTACAGTCTGGCTTCAGTTCACAGCAACATACTGTACATAATACTGCCCTGTCTCTACAAATCCTGACATACTTTATTGCCATCATCTTCTGTGCAGCGTGGTGAACTAAAATTAGAATCAGGTGCACCACATCAGCTGCAAATGATTAGAACATCTTTAGACAGGATTTTGAAGGAGTCTGTCCTATTTAAACCTTAGACATAAAGTTTGATTTGCTCTGGATTGGAGTGAGTTGCTCCACCACAGCGAGACCCAAAGAGCTCATTGAGGCCTTCAGAAAGATGCATCTGTCTGGGTAAGACCACAAAACGATCAGAAATCAGGCCATCCTTGCACAAGAGCAGATCTAAAGAAGTCTCCAACAATCCTAAAGTGTCAAAATAGGGCCTACAGGTAGCTTTTCCACAGTTAATGTCAATGTACTAAAGTTTGCCAGAGAACGCATACAAAGACCAGGACTTCAGGAATAATGTGCTTTGGACAGATGAATCCAAAGTTGCATCATTCGGGCAGTAACAAAAGAACTGTTTGGCACAAACCAAACAGAGCATTTGAGCACAAGAACATTACACCAACAGTGAAGCATGGAGGTGGCAGTGTTGTGGGTTGGCCTGGCAGGCTCTCCATCATAGAATCCACTATAATTCTTTATTGCGCCAGAGGAAGCTTTGAGACCATCTGCCCAAAAACTGAAGTTGAAGACGAGGTGGACCATGCAACATGACAATGATCTCAAACACTGCAGCAAATCCACCAGGGAACTGCTCAAAAGAAAGAAATGGGGAGTTCTGGAGTGCCTGAGTCAGACCTGGATGTGCAAGTGCCTGCAAGAAACCCCTCAAACACCTCACCGCTAAAGGAATTCTGCATGGCGATGTGGGAAAAACTTTCTCCAAAGGGTTTTCAGAGTTATAGGAAACGTCTAGTTGTGTTTTTTTTCAGCCAAACTGGAAAACATCAGCTATTAGGGCATTGGGTGTGCTAACTTTTTCCTCATTCATGTTTTGTTAAATAAATGATAAAGTCAACTGTTCATTGTTTTTACAAAGGTGATGCAAATAAACACCTTTTATTCATAGATATTGTTTAAAAAGATCAAATATCTCCATATTTCTTCATAAAGAACTGAATATTTAATAGGGTGTCCTGATTTTTCCACATGACTGTAGATCGCCGTCCTCGTACAGTTTGCAGTGGGCTTTTTCAATCTCGGGACTCTGTTTTATTGATGTAGTTTTGTGTTGAGTGCACTCAGAAGCCCTTTCATCTCCAGTACAGTCGACTGGAAGGTAAGAGATTTATTTTTCTCGGTTTCATTAGAAACATCAAGGCAGGGTCACCCAACTCCATTTCTGGAGACCCGTCATCCTGCAGAATTTAATTCCAACACACCAGGCTGAAACAGATGCTGCAGAACGCCGTGATTTACTGGAATTGATGTTTTAGATTAGTGTTAGATTAGTGCCACCCATACCATAAGGTATGAAGAGTTTGTTTTATATCTCTCTGTTACAATATTTGGCCAAAATCTCAGTAAATAAACATACACATGTGTTCATACAAATAATGGGGCTAGCAGTTGATGAAATTTGCTGTATTTGCTTTGAACATCTTTCACTTATCTTGCTGTGATCCACTGGTACTTGAATCTACTGACTCTACTGACAAACTCAGCCGCAGGCAACAAAGCAACATAAGTTCATGTGCCCTACTAAACGGAAGAAGAGAACTACATATCCCAGAGGTGCTGCATCATCACAGGCTGCCAGTTAAATTTCGCATAGGTTACATTATTTTACTGACAAAGCTCTAAAGGGATCTGCCCCTCAGTACCTGAGTGAACTTCGCTCCTACTATGAACCATCACAACTACATAGTTTTCCCTGTTAGATAAAAGGTGCAGATCTGGCGTTTCATGGTCATAGAGTAAGATGGTTAACTGGGAGTCTCTCACTCACTCACTCACTCAGGTTTGTTGACAGTGGATTGGAGGGGTTCTGACATCTCAGGGAGCCTCATGTCTCGGTTACCTTTCTGGTTTCTCCCTTTGAGTGAGGCTGTAATAACTCGACCTCTGTTGGAGTCTCTGCTCTCTGTTAACCCTGTAATCTGTGATCAGTCGTTCTTTATAGAACTGACTCTCTGTGTTTTCCTCTTCTTTGCAGAGTTGAACAGCTGCCCATCCTGTGTATCTGATGCTGCTGCTTCTTCTGCCTTGATCAGGTGCCCACTGCTCATCAGCCTTCTGGACCAGTTTGACCATCATTGAGTTTCATGCTGTACAACACTGTGCAAACCTCTGCAGCGTAAACTGACCCGCCTGCTGCTGCTGCATAAACTAAAACTAATCTAATTAACCACTGCCCCACCTGTGTTCCCCCGTTCTGTAATACAGTATTTTATACTAATGCTGTTTGGTATCCGGTGAGGTCCAGAGGAGGCTGGGTTCTCCTTTTGAGCCTTGGTTCCTCTCAAGGTTCCTTCCTCTTGGTCTTAGGGAGTTTTTCCTTGCCACTGTCGGCACTGGCAATGCTCATGGGCACTCGGACCTGGATTTTCTGGATTTTTTTGACTTGACTGCAACTCTGTATAAACCATAATTCTATTCTACTGAGGAGTCCTTAACCACATGCAGATGTAGTCAAAACTATTGCCTATTATTAACACAATGACCCAAAAACACCACTATTTTCTACTAAACAACTTGTCATTCTCCATCAAGCACCAAGATTCTCAAACACCAATGTCTTCCACCAAACACCATCATTTTCCAACACCTTCATTCTTTGAAGAAAAAAAAAACTACATTCTCAACCAAGCACCATCATTCTTTAACAGAACACCAGCATTATCCAAAAACACCAACATTTGTTACCAAACAGCATCATTCTCCAAATAAACACCTACATTCTCAACCAGGAACCATCATTCTCTCCTAAATACCAACATTTTTCACCAGACACCAACATTCTCCAAAACCACCTTGATTTTCTACTCAACACTCTCACTACTCAACAAAACACCAACATTCCCAAATAAACAGCACTGGGAACGACTCCACCAATCCTGTGTCCACATTTAAACAGTGGCCACTCACTGTCCACTCCATTAGACACTCCTACCCTGTCGGTCCACTTTGTAGATGTAAAGTCAGAGACGACAGCTCATCTGCTGCTGCACAGTTTGTGTTGGTCATCCTCTAGTCCTTCATCAGTGGTCACAGGATGCTGCCCACAGGACGCTGTTGGCTGGATATTGTTGGTTGGTGGACTATTCTCAGTCCAGCAGCGACACTGGGGTGTTTAAAAACTCCAGCAGCACTGCTGTGTCTGATCCACTCACACCAGCACAACACACACTAACACACCACCACCACGTCAGTGTTACTGCAGTGCTGAGAATGACCCACCACCCAAATAGTACCTGCTCTGTGAGGGTCCATGGGGGTCCTGACCACTGAAGAACAGGGTAACAGAGTATCAGAGAAACAGATGGACTACAGTCTGTAACTGTAGAACTACAGAGTGCAGCTATACAGTAAGTGGAGCTGATAAAGTGGACAGGGAGCGTAGAAACGAGGAGGTGGTCAGAATGTTGCTCCTGACTTGGTGTATGAAAATATCAGAGCTGAACGTAAAGCAGTGGAATGGATGCGGAGTCCAGCATGTGGTGTGGGTTTCTGTAGCTATTCGAATCATAATGAGGAGACGTGGAAGATGTTTAATGTGAACTTTCTTGTTTAAGGTAAACTGGCAGAGTTTCTGATTCCACCTGGTTGAGTCTTTGTACTGCCCTTGGACCCGTCTGCTTTTCTTTCATCAGATGAACGACAGAAACACATTTTTTCTCTAAAGGCAGTGACCGCAGGGCTGCTGGGGGGTGTCCAGCTCATTTTGGACGCCCTCTTTCAGTAACAGGTGCAGTGCAGTGGGTTTCTGTGACTCGGCTGTTGTTAAACACAGGAGGAAACAGCGTCTGTTGTGCTAATGATGGAGAGCTGGAGCACCGAGTGCCTTTCACACCACAGCTCACTGACTCAATTACGTGCTACACACCGACTCTCTCTCTGTCTCTCTCTCTCTCTCTCTCGGTGGTGATGAAGCTCAATTCAAAATTCATATATATGAAAGAGAGAGAGCTGTTCTAACAAATACTGTCATAGACTATGTTGATTGACTCTTGACAAACAATACAAATAATCAGGTCTGCACTTATTAATTAACTCAAGAACTGAGTGGGACAGACATTTCATTATTTATGGCATTTTTCAGAGTGTGTACCTGTTGTTCTCCTTCCCTCGTCAGCCATGTAAGAAACACCTTTTCAGACTTTTCTCTTTAAAGCCTCAACAAAGGCTGCAGCACACGAGTTTCACCAGTTTTCAAACATACACTGGCATAATTAACCAAATAAGATGTAAACAGAGTCGGATTGGTGTGAATCGATCTGTTCTAGAGAAACTTAATTATGGTGGAGGGATACATGAAGGGTGTTCTAAGGTAAAATAGTCCCTAAAGTAAAACTTATTATTCCAGATTTTCCACTATTTTCCATCATCGACATTCCATATAAACTCAGGAGACTCGTGTGGGTTCTCTGCTGGTTCTGGATGGCAAATAAAATGTCTATATCTGTGTTGTAGTCATGGCAACGCTTGGTTCCCATCACCACCGCAGGTTAGTAAACACAAACAGATGAATTAGACCACACAGTTCAGGGGCAGTGTTACGCTGCCATCTCCTCTGGCTGTTCAGGGCTCATAGCAGAACAGTAATTTACATACAGGCTACTCCGCATTATTACTTTATTATAGTGATGATTACAGTCATTTTGGGAAGTCAAGCAGCGGACTACATAAGTTCCATTATGGCTGTACAGCTCTGTCTCTTTCAGGCTCTGACTGAACCCAAGAAGCCGACATGGGTTAAAATCCTTTGATAAGTGAAATGAGAGTCCTGCCAACCCCTGAGGCGCTCCAGCTGAGGCTTTCACTACAAACATTCTACAAACAATCTCCGCCAATCACTGTCACTCGCCGCAAACTTCAATCTCCGCCAAACACCGTCACCCGCCGCAAACTTCAATCTCCGCCAAACACCGTCACCCGCCGCAAACTTCAATCCCCGCCCATCACCGTCACTCGCCGCAAACTTCGATCTCCGCCAAACACCGTCACTCGCCGCAAACTTCAATCTCCGCCAAACACCGTCACTCGCCGCAAACTTCAATCTCCGCCAAACACCGTCACTCGCCGCAAACTTCAATCCCCGCCAATCACCGTCACTCGCCGCAAACTTCAATCCCCGCCAATCACCGTCACTCGCCGCAAACTTCAATCTCCGCCAATCACCGTCACTCGCCGCAAACTTCGATCTCCGCCAAACACCGTCACTCGCCGCAAACTTCGATCCCCGCCAATCACCGTCACTCGCCGCAAACTTCAATCTCCGCCAAACACCGTCACTCGCCGCAAACTTCAATCCCCGCCAATCACCGTCACTCGCCGCAAACTTCAATCTCCGCCAAACACCGTCACTCGCCGCAAACTTCAATCCCCGCCAATCACCGTCACTCGCCGCAAACTTCAATCCCCGCCAAACACCGTCACTCGCCGCAAACTTCAATCCCCGCCAAACACCGTCACTCGCCGCAAACTTCAATCTCCGCCAAACACCGTCACTCGCCGCAAACTTCAATCCCCGCCAATCACCGTCACTCGCCGCAAACTTCAATCCCCGCCAATCACCGTCACTCGCCGCAAACTTCAATCCCCGCCAATCACCGTCACTCGCCGCAAACTTCAATCCCCGCCAAACACCGTCACTCGCCGCAAACTTCAATCCCCGCCAAACACCGTCACTCGCCGCAAACTTCAATCTCCGCCAAACACCGTCACTCGCCGCAAACTTCAATCCCCGCCAATCACCGTCACTCGCCGCAAACTTCAATCCCCGCCAAACACCGTCACTCGCCGCAAACTTCAATCTCCGCCAAACACCGTCACTCGCCGCAAACTTCAATCCCCGCCAATCACCGTCACTCGCCGCAAACTTCAATCCCCGCCAAACACCGTCACTCGCCGCAAACTTCAATCCCCGCCAAACACCGTCACTCGCCGCAAACTTCAATCCCTGCCAAACACCGTCACTCGCCGCAAACTTCAATCCCCGCCAAACACCGTCACTCGCCGCAAACTTCAATCCCCGGCCAAACACCGTCACTCGCCGCAAACTTCAATCTCCGCCAAACACCGTCACTCGCCGCAAACTTCAATCTCCGCCAAACGCCGTCACTCGCCGCAAACTTCAATCCCCGCCAATCGCCGTCACTCGCCGCAAACTTCAATCCCCGCCAATCGCCGTCACTCGCCGCAAACTTCAATCTCCGCCAAACACCGTCACTCGCCGCAAACTTCAATCCCCGCCAATCACCGTCACTCGCCGCAAACGTCAATCTCCGCCAAACACCGTCACTCGCCGCAAACGTCAATCTCCGCCAAACACCGTCACTCGCCGCAAACTTCAATCTCCGCCAATCACCGTCACTCGCCGCAAACTTCAGTCTCCGCCAATCACCGTCACTCGCCGCAAACTTCAATCCCCGCCAATCACCGTCACTCGCCGCAAACTTCAATCCCCGCCAAACACCGTCACTCGCCGCAAACTTCAATCCCCGCCAATCACCGTCACTCGCCGCAAACTTCAATCTCCGCCAAACACCGTCACTCGCCGCAAACTTCAATCCCCGCCAATCACGTCACTCGCCGCAAACTTCAATCCCCGCCAATCACCGTCACTCGCCGCAAACTTCAATCTCCACCAACACCACCTTTCACCACAAACATTCTCCACCAAACACCATGATTTTCCACCAACACCACCTTTCACCACAAACATTCTCCACCAAACACCATGATTTTCCACCAAACACCACCTTTCACCACACACTTCATTCTCCATCCAACACCACCATCCTCCAATTTTAAAAGTTCTTTTAAACTGCTAAAAGGATTTTTGATCGCATCTTCATGACTGACTCTTCTTCCTGCCGGAGTTACCATCCGGCAAATGTCCAGCACTGATCTCTCAGACGTTTGCTTGTCTTCTCTGAAACTCGACACGTCTTTGTGTCAACTGAGTGTAGAAGAGATAGATCAGACAGATGCAGCAGCAGCACCACCACCACCAGCAGACCAAACACAGAGAACTTTCCACCTCACAGCTTTCATCTCCCGCTCTGGAGTCCCACACACAATCACACAGGAGGTCTCCAGTGCCCCCTGCCTTCAGGACCGTTTCACTGCAACTGCTGCAATGTCATAATAATGATAATCCTTTGTGTTGCCTGGTGGAAACTGTACTTTTTAAAAGGTTTTGTTTTTATTTTAGATATATTTATATGTATTTTATATTGTAGAATCAGGATCTGAACATCCCCTCATTCTTAGCAGTTTTGCTGGTTTGTCTTCATTCTTATGATTTTGGATACATCTTATGTTGTTGTCTTTCTAATCGTTACACATTGTGTCTTTTGATCAGTTTGTTCTCTTTAGTTCTAACACTAATCAGCACTTCTAGCTAGATCCGATGTCCGTACAAGGACTGAAATAAGAGGAGGCAACCGTTTCACACAGTCAGTATCACACAGCATCTGGAAAGACATTGCTGTGTATGTTAGATACAATATGTAGACAAAGTATTGGGACACACCTCCTAATTACGGAGTTCAGGGTTTCAGCCACACCCATTGCTAACAGGTGGATAAAATGAAGCACATAGCCTTGATAGACAAACACTGGTAGTAGAGGGTCGTACTGAAGAGCTCAATGACTTTAAACATGTAACTGTTATGGGATGCCACCTCTGCCTCAAGTCAGTTTGTGAAATTTCTGTCCTGCTAGATCTGCCCCAGACAACTGTAAGTGCTATTATTGTTTAATGGGCTCATCTGTGTAAAGTACACCGCCACTGGACTCCGGAACAGTGGAAACGTATTCTGTGGAGTGACCAATCACACCACTCTATCAGTCAGTCTGCTGAATGAGTCTGGGTTTGGTGAATGCCAGAACATTACCTGCCTGACTGCACTGTGCCAGCTGTAAAGTTTGGTGGAGGAGGGATGATGATATGGGGTTGTTTTTCAGGGGTTGGCCTAAAACCCTTAGTTCCAGTGAAGGGAAATGTTAAAAAATCTTCTTAAACTTAATGAGAATAATTGTGGTCACTGGTGTTGGGTTGGGCTACTTTTTCTACAGATGCCTTGCGATATAAAGTGAAGAACCATGAAAAGTGGCCCTCAGAAACCCACATCCTAAAACTTTCTGAAAAATATTTCACTTTAGTCAAGTCCAAATTTTTACAAAAGCCTTTATTATTATTAATACTACTACTACTAATAATAATAATTTTGAAATCACTCCCAAGATTTATGTCAGAGAGCATCACCCCAACTACAGCAACACCACTGTGCAACTCAATGGCTGGAATCGATTCTCATTAGAAAATCTTGCGTCTTACTCATCTACACAGCGTGTTAGATCACTCAGTCGGTCACGACTCCCTTCGGCTCTGAGGTCTCTTTGGACTGCTGGGGGGGTCACATGACTCCTGCCTCACTCTCACGCTCCAGTGAGCGCTTTAGCTCTCCAGTGATCATGTCCACTTGTAGTTCATTGATTAGTATAAATCTTGTAGGACCAGTTCTTTGTGAGGTATTGCTTCTGTCCAGTGGTGGACAGTAACTGAGTAACTGAGTAACTGAGTAAATGTAATTAGTTTCTGTACTTTAGTATTTTTGGTGTATCTGTACTGAAGTTTCTCCGTTCTGGGCGACTTTTTCCTTTCACTCCACTACATTTCAGAGTCTAATATCCGACTTTTTCCTCCTACATTTTCAGAAATCTGTCGTTCCTTTTGGTTTCTGTGTGTATAAAAACGTAACATGTCAAAACAAAAGAAGCACAAAGCCAGAGCACCAATCAGGGCCCAGCGGTCACTTTGTTTAGAGCTGGTTTTGATCTGTTGGTCATACCGACCCAGTGCAGCACGCGGTTCAACGTCAGCGCAGCAGCGTAAAACTTTGGGAGAGTCTGTTCAACATAAATGATGAACTAACCTAACTTTGTGTAAATAGAGCTCAATATAGAAATATGTCCACATATGCAGTCGAGACTGACGCGGCTTTTTTCTGAATTTCTACAAACACCAGTTCATTTTATAGTAAATGAGTTTGGGCTGGTTTATGTTTATGAACAGACGCCTACAGATCAACATAGTAAAGGAGCTCATCTGTGATCCTGAGTTTAAAGCCAGTTTTTATTCAACTTAAACTTGGAACTAAGTTGTAAATAAATCTGAAACTGAAACTTTGCTTGTGTGTAAAAAGTGATTTCAGAGCCACTCGGTTCTCCCTGATGGAAACTGTTTACCTTCAGTGTTTTGTGCTTCTGATCATTTTAATAGACGTCAGCGTCACTAATTAATGATGTTCTATTAAAAGACTGGTTTACCAAGAGAGACGCTGGAGGACTTTCACCTGAAATGAGTTCATGAAGCCAGTCTGGTTATAAAAATGATAACAGGACATCAGAGCCAGAATTACTCTTTTAGTACTTTTACTTTATACTTAAGTACATTTGAAGGGAAATACTTTAGTACTTTTACTATTTGTATTAGTATTTGGAGGTCTAAAGGGAGGAACTTCTACTTTTACTGGAGGAATATTTTACCTTGGGGGTCTCGACTTTAACTCCAGTACATGGTTTGTGGACTTTGTCCACCGCTGATCCTGTCTAGAGCTACTGAGCGTCTATATCTGTTTGTGTTTATTCTTTTTTTTTTACTTTTTCCTGACCCTTTTCAGATGGTTTGTGTTTTTGGATGTGACCTATGGCTGTTTATTCACTTCAATTTGTGTTTTCATCAGTAAAGCCTCTTATTCCATTTGTACCCGCGAGCGTCTGCATCATTCTGTTGTTACACAGACGAGTCTGAAATAAAAATTCAGGCACTCTGCATTAGTTGCTTAATAAATATTTTATTGAAAATGGTCACAAAGAGGCACAGAAGTTCAGTGCATGAGAAACAGCAGCATCAGAGAGACCAGAGTCTCCAGGCCTCATCTGTGAAATCTTCACTTTTCATATTAATAAGTTTACACAGCAGCAATAACTCAATTCATTAAAGCGATGCATTAAATATGCAGTTCCAGCGCCTTTACCCAAAATGTAGTAGATCAGCCAAAATCTTTGGTGTCTGCATTCTTCTTTACTTGTGTTCCATGTTTATAGAGAACAGTGTCAAAGCCCATAATTACGTCTAATAGAGATGAATAACTGAATAAAGGCTCTTACGACATGGAAACGAGTGGAGATCTGAGCGCTGAGTCAGCTGCTGTGCGTGAAATCAAGCGCCAGCTTCCCAGCACCTCATTTACATGTCATTTACATTAAGCACACACTAATTCATGCAGATGCTTTGGTGTGGAGCCATTAAAACAGCAGCTCATGACCCATCAGCTGCGCTCATAGGGCGGAGTTTGTGGTGGAGCAATGAGTGCGCTGCTCCCCCTACTGACCAAACTTTACAATGTTAAAATTAAGACCTCTAGAAAGGATAAAATGTGAAATAAACAAAATATCAAGAGGGCAGAGTGATGTGACTGCGTGTCATTGCAGTTTATATAACAGTTAGTTCTGGCCAGGCGAGCTGATTGGTTGAGAAGCGTTCTAACTGTGCTGTTATTTCACCATAACATCACAGATTTTTCACTCCACTGAGACGCTGTTGCTAAGCAACCACTCTGACAGCTGTAGGAAGACGCTCGAGCCATCTGAACGTTTTTACTTCTTACTTTGCCCCAAACAGAAAACGGACACTGTTAAGGTCACATCTGACCGACAGCCGATTTGGTCCGACTCTGAAGACGAGACGACACTAAATTCCCAAACTGTCGTCTCCACTGAGCAGCTTTTCAGTCGGCAGCTGTGACAGAAGATCAGCTGAACAACCTGGAATCAGCCAGAAATGAACCCAACACCATTCGCCAAACTAAACGGGCTGTAAGAAGCTTTACAGACCGGCTGGAACAAAACAACATTAATACTGATCTGGAGAAACTGACCAAACTGAGCTGAACCTGATATTGGCTCAGTTTTACGGCTCAGTCTGGTTTGGTCCGACTCTGAAGATCAGACACGTCTGGCGAATGGTGTTGGGTTCATTTCCGGCTGATTCCAGGTTGTTCAGCTGTTCTTCTGTCACAGCTGCCGACTGAAAAGCTGCTCAGTGGTGACGACGGTTTGGGAATTTAGTGTAAGGAGCTGGAGAACGAACTGCCGGCTGAGCAGCGAGTGGGCGGAGCTCGTTACTCTGACGTAGCAACGAGCTGCTCGTTAAGGAGCTGTAATTAGGAGGAAGGAGCTGAACATTAAAACATATTAAACGCCGCGTTCACGGCCAGTTTATTCATTTCTTACTGTATTTATTTAACTGCTGTATTAAAGCAGTAGAGCACTCGAGGAGGGAGTTATCACCAATAACATATTTCACGATAACACACTCCCTCTGGTGTTCTACCGTTTAAGTCTGACACTCTTTGTTTTGTTTATTATGTATGAAGATAGAATCTTTACAGCATTTGTTCATATCCAAGTGTAAAACAAGTGCAAACACTTTTGCACTGAATTGCCATGAGCACAAATTATTAGTATTATTTTCTATTTTCATTCTTATTATTGATGATATTAATCAGTTCTGGTTGGCTAAGCATATTTTTTCAGGATTTGTGTAACTCTTATGGTCAAATTACACCAAAAATGAAAGTGATGATTAACAAAAAAAACTACTGTTGAAATCTAAGGGCGCTCAGATTTGATTGTACGCGACTTGGATGGATAAAGGACATTCTGTGTGATGATTTAGGCCCCAGGCAAACTGGAGGGGTACAAAATGTCATTAATTGTTGGCTACATTAGCCTCATAGCCCAAAACTGAAGAAGCAAACTTTAGACGCCAAACACGCCTCGGCTGATCGACTACACTAGAAGTAAAGGAAGAAAACTGTAAATTTGATTTTGTGCCTCTATATTATCTCTAATATTCACCCGTGGCCTAAAAATGCGAAGTCTGCCTGCTTTCATGTCTCAGAAGCCGCTCTGCTCTATTTGGCATGCGGTAAAATGTAGTCCAGGTATATCTCCGTATCTTGATATTCAGTTCTGACGATGTCTTCGTGCTTTTCTATGCTCCTGTTGCCGTTTACTGAGCCTGTAATTAGTCATTACCCTTTACTAATGAAATCAGGGCCGTGTCTAAAACTGCATTTGCTTCAGACAGTGTGCATCATCTGTCCACAGCAGCAGCCTGACCGTCTGACTGGCCTTCTCCGTGTTCACGCCGTGTCAAGTGTAAGTGTGTTTAATTTCAATATGGCCGTGCCGAGTGTGCAACATTCCTTTACTTTCTTTTCTAATTAGTTTCTTTAATCCATCCCAGGGCTTGGTCTTGGACTGGTGTGGGGCCGGGCTCTACGTTTAATAAACTGATGGTTTTGATGGATTTGTAAACTCACAACAAACCGCAGCCAAATGAACGCTGTCCTATATGAATCGTTCACCTGTCAGCAGTCAGTTAAGGCACCTTCGTGACAGTCTGTGGTCTGACTGAGTGTTAGTGGAAGTACAAGGCAGGGGTTTCTAATAAAGTGGCCAGGGAGTGGAAATACGAGGTAGATGTTTCCAATAAAGTGGCCAGGGAGTGGAAGTACAGGGCAGGTGTTTCTAATAAAGTGGCATGACCAGACTGGCATGTGTGTGTGTGTGTGTGTGTGTGTGTGTGTGTGTGTGTGTTACTCTAGGTGATGATGGTGAATTTCTGTGGGGTCTGATTGAATGACAGAGACACAGGGTTACTCCTCACATCCACACTGCGCAAAGCCGGCATCTCACACAGACGCTCCCATGGCAACTCTGTGAGAGAGAGAGAGGGAGAGGGAGAGAGAGAGAGAGGGAGAGAGAAAGAGAGAGAGAGAGGGAGAGAGAGAGAGAGAGGGAGGGAGAGAGAAAGAGAGAGAGAGAGGGAGAGAGAGAGAGATTAATTTTCATAAAAGTAAATAGAAAAACATGTAAACATAATTAAAAACATATTACATACACCATTACATAAATACATAATTAAAACACCATTAAAATATAATAAACATGTTTAAAACTAAATCACTAAATGAAAAATAAATTTGAAAGTAAATTACAACAGTTATCAATTTATTTCCTTCATTAACGAATCGCTGTAAACCGGCCATTAGGGCTGTACTTGGTGTAGTTCTGGCCCGGATAAATGGTGAGGGTTGCGTCAGGAAGGGCATCCGGCGTAAATCTTGTGCTAAACTATCATGCGGATCACAAATATGATTGCCATACCGGATCGGTCGAGGCCCGGGTTAATAACGACCGCCTCCGGTGCTGTTGACCAGCAGGGTGCCGGTGGAAATTGGACTCCTGTGGGTCGAAGACCATCAAAGAGGAGAGGAGGAAGGCGGGTTAGACGGCAGCGAGAGAGAAGGAAAGGCAGGAGTGTGGAGGTTAGAGTAGGAACTCTGAACATAGGGACAATGACTGGTAAAGGCAGAGAGCTTGCAGACATGATGGAGAGAAGGAAGGTAGATATTCTGTGTGTCCAGGAGACCAGATGGAAAGGAAGCAAGGCCAGGAACATTGGAGGTGGATTCAAACTGTTCTATCATGGTGTAGAGATGAAGAGAAATGGAGTAGGGATAATCCTAAAGGAACAGCTTGGGAAAAGTGTTCTGGATGTAAAGAGAGTGTCAGACAGGATCATGAGCCTGAAGTTGGAGGTTGATGGTGTGATTTTGAATGTGGTCAGTTCATATGCATCACAGGTTGGTTGTCAGTTAGAGGAGAAAGAGGAATTTTGGAGTAAGATGGATGAAGTGGTAGATGGTGTCCCTAGAGAGGAGAGATTGGTGATTGGTGCAGACTTCAGTGGACATGTTGGTGAAGGGAACAGAGGGGATGAAGAGGTGCTGGGTATGTATGGTGTGAATGGCAGAAATGCGGAAGGTCAGATGGTTGTAGATTTTGCAAAGAGAATGGAAACGGCTGTGGTGAACACGTATTTTCAGAAGAGGGAAGAACACAGGGTGACATACAAGAGTGGAGGGAGGTGCACACAGGTGGATTATACCCTTAGCAGGAGATGCCACCTAAAGGAGATTGGAGATTGTAAAGTGGTGCCAGGGGAAAGTGTAGCAAGGCAGCATAGGGTGGTTGTCTGTAGAATGAGATTAGAAACAAAGAAGAGGAAGAGAGAGAAGACAGAGCCAAAGATTAGATGGTGGAAGCTGAAGGAGGAGGATGGTTGCAGGCAGTTCAGGGAAAAATTGCAACAGGCCCTTGGGGGCAGTGAGGAGCTACCTGAGGACTGGGAAACTACAGCTAAGGTGGTGAGAGAAACTGGCAGGAATGTGTTGGGTGTTTCGTCTGGTCAGAGGAAAGAAGACGAGGAAAGTTGGTGGTGGAATGAGGAAGTCCAGGAGAGTATTCAGAAGAAGAAGGCAGCTAAGAAAAAGTGGGATAACCAGAGAGATGAAGAAAGTAGGCAGGAGTGCTGTGAGGCAAGTCGCATAGCGAAAAGAATGGAGGCAAAGGCTCAGGCCTATGATGAGCTGTATGAGAGGCTGGACAGTAAAGAAGGAGTAAAGGACTTGTATCGTTTGGCTAAACAGAGAGATAGAGCTGGAAAGGATGTACAGCAGGTTAGGCTGATAAAGGATAGAGAGGGAAATGTACTAGTGAGTGAACAGAGAGTGATGAGTAGATGGAAGGAGGACTTTGAAGAACTAATGAATGAGGAAAACGAGAGAGAGAGGAGGACAACGGGGGGAGAGATGGTGGATCAGGAAGTGCAGAGAATTAGTAAGGTGGAAGTGAGGGCAGCTTTAAAAAGGATGAAGAATGGAAAGGCAGTTGGTCCAGATGACATACCTGTGGAGGCATGGAGATGTTTAGGAGAGAAGGCAGTGGACTTTTTAACCAGGTTGTTTAACAAGATCCTGGAGAGTGAGAGGATGCCTGATGAGTGGAGAAGCAGTGGACTGGTCCTCATTTTTAAGAACAAGGGTGAATAGTGGATATATTGGTCAAAGAATGTTGGAGATGGAGCTGCCGGGTAGAAGGAGAAGAGGTAGACCTCAGAGAAGGTTTATGGATGTAGTGAAGGTGGACATGGAGATGGTTGGTGTAAAAGTAAAGGCAGATGATCCGCTGTGGCGACCCCTAAAGGGAGCAGCCGAAAGAAGAAGATTTAACGAATCGCTGTGAAGCTGTAAATAAAACTGAAGAAATTTGTTGGATGTTCAGAAAAACGAACAGATAATCTGGAACGACTGAGACGTCTGAATGAGGTTCTAATAACATTTAACGTCCAGTACTTACAATCACTGTTTAAAATACTGGGGGCAGAAGTCAGTGCACTGAAAACGAGTCAACCTTCTACAGAGAAAAGTCAACTAAGATACTTTCCTGCTAATTTTAGTGCACAATGTAAATGTATTTGCTGAATTTAACACACAGGAAAAAACGTATACTAGCACATATTGTATGTTTGTTTATTGTATGTTTATGTATTTGTGTGTGTGTGATTTTATATATATATATATATATATATATATATATATATATATATATACAGTATTACAAAGTGAGTACACCCCTCACATTTATGCAAATATTTAATAGGACACTAGAAAAATTAAAAATTATTAAATTATTTGTAATAACTTTATTATTAAAAATGGTTTCTCAAATGTTGAAAACTGGTTGTGTGACGAGCTGTTTTACAGACGCAGAGCGACAATGAAACAGGATAAAAAAAGAAAAATCAGAGAATTATTAGGAAAAGTGTTATTTAATCTCAACTGTGTAAAGTACCTACTGACTTTTGGAGCCGTGTCTGATATTTTAAGCTTCTTTTTAAGCCCTAAAACCACCGTGTAGGTGAAGGTTGAACTGCCTGCCACCCAAATGTGAAAGGCTGTGTTTTGTGTGCATCAGAGAGAAAAACCCAATCAGTCTCTGCGGAGGAACTCGTGCGCTGATCCCGACGTGCTTCATGGAAAGCTTTGACAGGTCCAGGCAGATCCAGACATCCGACACGCTAAAGCCGAATAAAGCCAAAGCCCTTAATTACGGGTTTGTTCATTAGTGGTCCTCGATGATTAACGTCAGCGAGGGACTGGAGGAGGCAGACTGGGGCCTCGTTATAACGTATCGGCCCGAAGCAGCCAGAACGCTGGCTTCTCTCGGCAGGAGCAGCTCTTAAAATCTTTCCCTTTGTTGCAGGCTGGGTGAGTCACGGCTGGGCTTTATGAGCATTAAGGCTGAGGGACACACAAAGATTCTGATTCATGCACGTCCTTCAGCCGGTCAGGGCCGGACAGGAACGGGCATTTGAACTTCAGTTCCACTTAAATTATTCCACAGCATTGTGCAGACGGTTTAACTGGGTTTCAATGGAAACCACGTTTTCTTCTTTTCCCCAAAAGCAGCCAAGACTGCTAGTATTACTGTTTAACCACATGAACCCATTGACAACCGTGGGGTGATGAACTATGAACTATGAACACTCAAAGAACCCCATGCATTGTGAAAGGACTCTTCCAAGTGATGCAAGAAGTGCTATAGAGGGTTCTACACAGAACCTCATTTCCAAAAAACCTGGGACGCTGCGCAAAATGTAAATAAAAACAAAATGCAATGATGTGCAAATCCTTTAAAAGCTATTTCAAATGTTGAAAGTGCATAATTAGTGCATATTTCTTGGAAAATTTATGCCCATTTTGAATTCGATGCCAGCAACACGTACAAAAAAAGTTGGGAGAGGAGCGAGAAAAGACTGGTAAAGCTGTGTAATTATAAAAAAAACACCTGGTGGAACATCTCATAACCAATTAGGTTAATAGGCAGCAGGTCAGTAAGATGACTGGGTATAAAGAGCGTCTCAGAGAGACGGAGTCTTTCAGAAGTAAAGATGAGGAGGGGGTCACCACTCTGAGAAAGACTGGACCATCAAATAGAGCAACAATTCAAGAAGAACGTTCCTCAACATAAAACAGCAAAGAGCTTCTGCTTTTCATCGTCTACAGTGCAGAACATCATTAAAGACTCAGAGAATCTGGAGAAATCTCTGTGTGTGAGGGACGAGGCTGAACACCAGTATCTGCTGGCCGTGATCTTTGGGCCCTCAGGCAGCACTGCATTAAAAACAGACATGATTCTGTAGTGGAAATCACTGCATCTCGGTTTGCGTTGGTCAACATTTATCTTCTCGTGGTTCAGCGAATTAAAATAGCGACTGTTAATGAATTCCGTTATTTAAAGGGCTCATATCAAAGATTCGTGATTTTACTTATCTTTGTACTACACATTACATTTTTTTGATTTTAAGTATGTTTTGTATCTTTACATCATCTATTTATGCATCTGTAAATAACGTCCAGCAATACTTTTGCTCTTGTTTTGCTGTTTGCTGTACTTTGTCCTGTGTCTGATGCAGTGATCTATCCATCTCTCTCGTTTTCATCGCACTGTTTGTGTTTTAAAGATCAAATTTGCTTCCGTTTGTTTATTCTTCTAAAAGGAACGTGAACTTAATTGTTTCGTTTTCGTTCTGCCAGTTTCCCGAAACAGTGATTTACCGCCATTTAATCATTCTAAGCCTTTGATTAAGTGCAGCTTGTCAACAGTGTGTCAATCAGCCCTCCTGGCTCTGACCTGGACTGCTTCACATCACACATAACGGGTAGAAAGCACTTCATTATTTTCGCTGGCTGTACTTCCTCCACCTCTGCTGTCAATCAAGGCGTTCCAATAGTCTCAGTCCTCGGACCTCTCGTTTATTATTTATACGCTCCCTCTCGATCACACCATGTGCCCCTTAAGGACTGTTTTCACTGTTACAGGGATGACACCCAGATATATCTCAGGAATAAACCCGTAAAAATAAAAAATAAAAAATCTTAATTAATAAAAAAAGTTTTTTATTATTATTATTATTATTGTACTTATTTTATCTCGGTTTGATCTCTTAATGCAAGTGATTGTATTGGTGCAATACTAATGTTTTAAAACTTTAAAATTTACTATTATAATTATTAGAATTTCTTTTTTCATTTGATGTTTTTACACTTCACACTTGTTACATTTGGATGCAGATGAGCTGTCGTCTCTGCCTCGACACCTACAAGGTGGACCGACAAGGTAGGAGTGTCTAATAGAGTGGACAGTGAGTGGACACAGGGTTTAAAACTCCAGCAGCACTGCTGTGTCTGATCCACTCAGACCAGCACAACACACACATGGGGGTCCTGACCACTGAAGAACAGGGTAACAGAGTATCAGAGAAACAGATGGACTACAGTCTGTAACTGTAGAACTACAGAGTGCAGCTATACAGTAAGTGGAGCTGATGAAGTGGACAGTGAGCGTAGAAACGAGGAGGTGGTCAGAACGTTCTGCCTGATGGGTGAACAGCGCTCTCCTGCTGTAGAGTGATTAACTAAGCCTGACCATAAGCATTTCAATGCATGAATATTATGAAAATAAAAATGCAAATGGAAAACTTGGTTATGCTGCTTCAGGCAAAAATAACAGGTTTAAGAAAGGTCAATAAACAAAGCCTAAGCCGGCCTGCCTGACCACACAATCCTATTGATCAGCGCCCACCAGCGACCAGACGAAAGCTGTCTGAACGACACTCAGACGTTTTATCGGTGTGGTCATGGGCTTAAAGGGGCAGTCAGTTTCATTCTGAATGACAAATAGAGGTTGGAAAACGGTCATTCGGATTCCCTCTGGTTGTTTTGGTGCATAAAATCAGAAATGTAGGTTACAAGCCCTTTAATGTACACAACTGGACCATAAGTCCACTGCTGTCCCTTTAAGGGTGCACTAACACTGTGCAGTGCCCTTATTTCTGACCATGAAGTAACAACACTTTCTCCTCATTAAAGGAGACAGTAGGCTTCTATAGATACACACACACACACACACACACACACAATGTATATGCATGACCTGCAGTCACCTGCTGCTTCCTCACTTCGCTATCACATTAAAACCTCACGAGCTGATGTTGTCGCAGTCTGGACGCTAATAAGCCCTCCATCCGTCTCCTGCAGAGCTTTTTCCTTCTAAACATCCTATTACAGAACCCTGCGTATGTGTGGTCATCACAGCCGTCCACCCCCCTGCCTATTTACCCCCTTCAGAGCCCAAAGCCCAGCCCCCCTGCACTCCACAGCTTCCTCATGACTTCCCTTTCTTTGCCATGTTTACTCGTTTTCTCCATGTTTACTCGTTTTCTCCATGTTTACTCGTTTTCTCCATGTTTACTCGTGTCGTGCGTGTGAGAACTTCCTAACGAACTCCTAAGGCACTCAAGTTCTGCTACGTAAACAGCAATGCAGGGAATCGCTTAAAGGACTCATATCATGGAAAACTGGATTGCCCTTAAATAAAAGACTCTGCTGAAGTTTAAGAACACACAGTCCAGATGCGGACAATAAGCTCCTACTCTGAATGAAATGTTTTGAGGTATCATGAAAACTAACATATGATGACGTTACGTCTCTGGTTCTACCAAATGAAGCTACTTGTAAGTTGAAAGTAAGATATAAGAAACAGCTGATTTGCCCCTCAGTGTGAACAGAGCATACATACATACATGCATGAATATATATACTGTCGAGTTCTGAGGAGCACAGCGCATAAACGTCACCAACGCTGCTGATCAATAACTGCATTCAAACCTCCTCTGGCATCAACATCAGCACAAAAACTGCGCCAGGAGCTTCACGGCAGGGTTTCCATGGCTGAGCAGCTGCACTCAAGCCTTACATCACCAAGTGCAATGCCAAGTGGCGGCTGGAGTGGAGTAAAGCTCCACCACTGGACTCTGGTAACGAATCAGCTTCTCTGTCAGTCTGATGGACGAGTCTGGGTTTGGCGAATGCCAGGAGAACCTTACCTGCCTGACTGCACTGTGCCAGCTGTAAAGTTTGGCTGAGGAGGGATGATGATATGGGCTGTTTTTCAGAGGTTGGTCTAGAACCTTTAGTTCCAGTGAAGAGAAAAATCTTAATGCTTCAGCACCAAGACAATCCTGTGCTTCCAACTTTGAGTGAACAGTTTGGGGAAGAACCTTTCCTGTTCCAGCGTGACTGAGACCCAGTGACCAAAGCAGCTCCATAAAGGCCTGACTGGGTGAGTTTGGTGTGGAACTTGATTGGCCCTCACAGTGCCCTGACCTCAACCCCATCCAACACCATTGGGGTGAATCCGAACAGAGATTGTGAGCCAGGCCTTCTCATCCAACATCAGTGTCTGATCTCCCTAATGCTCTTCTGGATGAAATGAGCAAAAATTCCAACATCTTGTGGAAAGCTTCCCAGAAGAGTGGAAGCTGTTAGAGCTGCAAAGGGGGACCAGCTCCATATTAATGCCTATGGATTCAGAATGGGAGTCATAAAAGCTCCTGTAGTTGTGATGTGTAGGTGTCCCAATACTTTTGTCCATACAGTTATGTATTGAAATTACTTTCCATGGTTATTCACCATACGCATCACCTAAGGCAGACATAGGTTAGGCTGATAACCACCAAAGGTCCTTCTAACGGTGCTTCACCTCACTGTGTTTTCACTCTGAGCTCCTACCTGAGATCTGGTTGCTCTCCATGTTGATGCTCTCCAGAGTGCGGACGGCCGTCAGACGGTCAGGAAACTCGCTGAACCTGTTGTTGGAGAGGTTGATGCTCACCAGATGCTCCATGTCTCCGACCGCGTCCGGGAGCTTGGTGAGAACGTTTCCCTGCAGGTCCAGCTCTGCGGACACACACAGAGGAAGAACCCTCTAAAGCATTCGGTATATTAAATCAGTCTAAAGAGCACTTTCACCCACTCACACTGAAGTTATACGGAGTGTTTCAGCCTGGACTGCTTTCTGAATGAGGCTCACTACAGATGAGCCAATCAGAACAGAGCTAATTTACATACATCAGTCTTACATAAGGTACAGTCAGAGTCAACCTAAGTGGTGAATAGAGGTCATGTAGAAATGAATTATGACTGTTTTCGGGCCATAAAACCACACAAATGTTATAAGTGGGAAAATAAACACGGGAAAAACGTAAGACACGTCTTCTTAGCTCATTTTTTGTGGCTGAAATTTTGGTGCATCTCTAAAACATAGTAGTTATGCACATACAAAAAAACCCGTTGCTGTCCGAACACAATCACGTATTGACATGATGTGAAAATGCCTGTTGGTCTTGACTCTGTGTGTAAATTTCTTGATGAACGGCCCAAAAGACACGGCCCAAAGCTACTTGGAAAGACGTCTGGTTCCATTGGTTTACATTAAAAGTAAAGTAGGTTTTTTCCATCTCCTGTAAAGTGACCAGTTTGGAGATACGAGGTTTTCTTCCATCCACAGTGATTATACTGATGTACAAATGTGATGTTATGAAGTAGGAAGGCTGAAAATACTGTAAGTGTATTATACTCCCATCCGGCATCTGACCACCTCCTCATTTCTACACTCACCACTTTATCAGCTCCACTTACTGTATAGCTGGTCTCTGTAGTTCTACAGTTACAGACTGTAGTCCATCTGTTTCTCTGATACTCTGTTACCCTGTTCTTCAGTGGTCAGGACCCCCATGGACCCTCACAGAGCAGGTACTGTTTGGGTGGTGGGTCATTCTCAGCACTGCAGTAACACTGACGTGGTGGTGGTGTGTTAGTGTGTGTTGCGCTGGTCTGAGTGGATCAGACACAGCAGTGCTGCTGGAGTTTTTAAACACCTCAGTGTCGCTGCTGGACTGAGAACAGTCCACCAACCAGAAATATCCAGCCAACAGCTTCCTGTGGGCAGCGTCCTGTGGGCAGCATCCTGTGACCACTGATGAAGGACTAGAGGATGACCAACACAAACTGTGCAGCAGCAGATGAGCTGTCGTCTCTGACTTTACATCTACAAGGTGGACTGACAAGGTAGGAGTGTCTAATAGAGTGGACAGTGAGTGGACACAGTGTTTAAAAACTCCAGCAGCACTGCTGTGTCTGATCTACTCATACCAGCACAACACACACTACCACACCACCACCACTATGTCAGTGTTGAGAATGATCCACCACCAGGGAGCGTAGAAACGAGGAGGTGATCAGAATGTGATGCCTGACCGGTGTGTGTTTGTACTGCCACTTAACGTAAAACAGAGACAGGTGTGAAAATTGACCTCGTAACTGAGTGAAGGTGGTGAAGAACTTGTTGGTCAGGGCCTTCACTTCGTTGTTGGCCAGTGTGATTTTGAGTATGTTGTCTGTGCAGCTGCGAAGCACTTTGAAGACTCCGTCCGGAAAGCTGATCAGCTTGCAGTCGGAAAGGTCTGAAAGGAGAGAGAGGGAGAGGGAATCAGGGATGCACGCAGTGGACGGTGCATGTGGAGAGTCTAACGAGTGTATTGTGTTTATCGCACCACTTCCGTCCTCTGAATAACACAATCAGGCATGACCAATCAGCACTAGTGGCCCTGCTGAGGAGAAAGGATTAAAAAGAGCGATTTAGAGCCACTTGATCTCTGCCTGCCTTTCAGAATCCGCAATTGGCTCCACAATGAATCTGATTAAACTGTGTGTCTCTGTTTTGTTTGTGTTCTGTTGAGCTTAATGAGTCGGTATAAAGGCAGAGATTGGAATAAGAACACATTCAGCATCAGAAACCAAAGCAGCACACCAGCGCCATCAAGTGGAGCACAGCAAACTTAGGATGGTAAATTGATAATATGATATTTTATTATTATTTTTATTATTATTATTATATTATGTGCCAATTGTTTTTAAATACATGCATATTCAACACACCCGAATATTCCTTTCATTAGAACCTTTTTTTTCCTGGATGTTGTTTCTCAGTCATTCTAGATGGTCTGTTCATCTGCCTGGACACATCTAACGTCTTCAGTTCTAATTACAAAGTCATTCCAAACGTTTGACAGCATATACGGAAGCCCTCAAGCAGCCTTTGGCCTGAATGAGTCTAATAACTTTAGTCGATGTGTGAGAAACAGTTTATTCCCAATAAGAAGTTACTTTGTTTCACCACCTGCTGTTCGTGCAGTTTATGTTGTGTCCAGCAGGAGGCAGAATTGTTCAGTGGTGGTGATGGGAACCAGACGTCCCCCTCTAAAAGCTCCTCACAGAAAGTTCCTACATGAACTGCTTCTGAATTCACTGCCTGATGACTGAGACGCTGTTTTATGAGAGTTTAGAGAACTTCAACTCCATTCATGGTGGAGGGAGACATGCAGGGCGCTGTGCGGCAAAATAGTCCCCAAAGAAAACTTATTATTCCAGATTTTCCACTGTTTTCCATCATCAACATTCCATATAAGCTCAGAAGACTCGTGTAGGTTCTCTGGTGGTTCTGGATGGTAAATAAAGTGTCTATATCTGTGTTGTAGTCATGGCGACGCCTGGTTCCCATCACCACCACTGTAAAGACGTCTGAACCCCACACACACTCTGAATCTCTCTGATTACACCTCACACACTGAGTTATGATTTGGCCATGGAAACACATTTCATCAAGCTTTTTCATGAAGTTTGGTTCCACTGACTTACATTAAAAGCAGCTATATATATATATATATATATATATATATATATATATATAAAAACCCCTATGGACCCTCACAGAGCAGGTACTGTTTGGGTGGTGGATCATTCTCAGCACTGCAGTAACACTGACGTCATGGTGGTGGTGTGTTAGTGTGTGTTGTGCTGGTGTGGAGCTGATAAAATGGACAGTAAGTGTAGAAACGAGGAGGTGGTCAGAACGTTCTCGTTGGTTGGAGTACGTGTGTCTATAAGTCTGATTGTACTTTGCACAGGTTTACGTTTAACACTGCAGATCTGACCTAATGTGTCTCTTCCCTCCTCTGCCGTTGCGTTTATCCTCCTGGCCACGTTCGCCACCGCTTCTGCCATCCTGCCCCAGCCTGACGGGTCTGAGGACAGAGAATGTTTTTGGGTCAGAAGCAGCTCTGACTCACCGATATAAACATAAATATACAGCTGTTTACAAAACCTGAACACCTGGGGGGGCATTTCACAAAGCAGGACTTCTCAGTTAGCCAGATAACTCAAGCCGGACGATGAGCACTGTCCAGTAGGATTGTCACTCAGCTCTTTCCTTAGTTTATTTATGGCTAAACCGAGTAATAAATTCAGCAAATAAACACTAATTATGTATTAAAATGTGCAGAAACGTGTTCTCTATGAAGGACCTGTTAACAACATGGAATTTGACCGGGGCGCACAAACTTTTGCACATGCATGATCATTTCTTTTATGTTGTTTATTAAACTTTATTTATTTTAAAAATAAGCACAGTAAAATAACAAACGTGAGAGAGGTGACAGATACACAGGCACAGAGATGTACTCAGTGAGAAGGTCTTCATCTCCATTTGGTGTAAATAGTTAACCAGTCATAACGTTAAAATCGCATCACAATGGCGCACAGTAGTGACCACTGTGACATCATAACGCTAAAATCGCATCACAATGGCGCACAGTAGTGACCACTGTGACATCATAACGCTAAAATCGCATCACAATGGCGCACAGTAGTGACCACTGTGACATCATACTGCTACATATTAGTAACCATAGCGACCACAGTGACGCTGCAGCGGCCACAGGTGCTCAGCTGGCAGAATCAGAGGCTTTTTAATAACTTACTGCGGCGGACTGAGTGGACGCTTAATGAACATATGAGGCTGTTTCAGTTGGTGTGTTGTTTCCACATCTGGAAAACAACCGATTACTGCACACAGCCTCAACACGGTGCTTTCAACACGGTGCTTTCAACGAGATGAACAGGGAGATGAACAGAGAGATGAACAGAGAGATGAACAGGGAGATGAACAGGGAGATGAACAGGGAGATGAACAGAGAGATGAACAGGGAGATGAACAGGGAGATGAACAGAGAGATGAACAGGGAGATGAACAGAGAGTTGAACAGAGAGTTGAACAGAGAGATGAACAGGGAGTTGAACAGAGAGTTGAACAGAGAGATGAACAGGGAGTTGAACAGGGAGATGAACAGGGAGTTAAACAGGGAGATGAACAGGGAGATGAACAGAGAGATGAACAGAGAGATGAACAGAGAGATGAACAGAGAGATGAACAGAGAGTTGAACAGAGAGATGAACAGGGAGTTGAACAGGGAGATGAACAGGGAGTTAAACAGGGAGATGAACAGGGAGATGAACAGAGAGATGAACAGAGAGATGAACAGAGAGATGAACAAGAAATGAACAGAGTTAAACAGAGAGATGAACAGAGAGTTGAACAAGAAATGAACAGAGTTAAAGAGAGAGATGAACCGAGTTAAACAGAGAGATGAACCGAGTTAAACAGAGAGATGAACAGTTATACAGTGAGATGAACCGAGTTAAACAGAGAGATGAACCGAGTTAAACAGAGAGTTAACCAACGGCTTTACAAACTGGCCAGTGAATAAGAGACACACACGCAACCGTGATGTAAACAGTCCGTGTTACGCCTGTTATATCGGTCACTGGCTGAACCAGCTGAAGCTGGACACTCTAAACGTCACTTCGGCGAGCTGATCTGGTCCAATCCGTCCAATGCAGCTATAATCACGAGGCTTCCTGTTCGAATTTCGCGTTCCACCTTAAATGGAGAGGCAGTCACTGACACGGGTGGAACGGGAAATTCGAATGAGAAGCTCAGTTTAGCTCGGTCTATAAATAGAAACCCGGGTCCAGTTAAAGGCGGCAGCGCCTGGCGGTTTAACGCCGTATAGCGCAAGTATTTCACGATATTATGACTTATTTACACGCTTGACATGCATTAACACCCACACGGCACACAGCCAGGCTTCCCATGCAAACTAGTGCGAGTTCTCACCGAGTGTCTCCGGAACAAAACGCTCTAACTGGACTGGACGGAACCGAACTGTGTAAGCCGTGTAAACCCGCTGTTATTGGGGACGGAGCCCGGCTTCTCTCCGGGAGCCTCGGCTCAACACATGCGGTCTGCCTGACGGTACCCGGATGAGGGCGGAGCCACTACCGATTTATTATTTTATGTTAATTTAATTTTATCCCTTTCTTTATTTAATTTTTTTTTAGCTTTTTTTATAGTTAGTTGTTTTGTGCCATGACGTAACATCGTAGCATAAAAACCACTGATTACTGATTGATGGTTCTGAAACTAATCATAACGGTTTTTTTTTTGTTATTGTTTTTGTTTTAATCATTGATCAAAAAGCAAGAGTGGTTTCGGTTTCGGTTTCGGGTCCCGCCTTCCTTTTTATTTTTATGTGAAGATCGCATGAATTGATCAGCGATTAAAAACGATTTCGAAATAAATAAATACATTTTGCTTTGAACGCTACCCCGAGTGCATCATGGGAGTTGTAGTTTTTAAGCACAAACTCGGAGATAAAGGCACGTCTTGCGTTTGGACGTAGAAAAACTAAAACATTATGGGGAAAAATAGCAAGTTTAAACCACATCAAGCTATTAAATGAACTGAATTCGGTATCTTATTTGAAATACTCTTAAAAAGGTTATTTTTTATGAAGGGAATGAGTTCTAAGTAGAACATTTTGTTTATCATTAGCATATTTGGATGGTATTTACACGAGTTCCAGCATAAGATGCAGAGAAATGATCACTAATGCCAGTGCTACACTCATCTTAAAGGGTTCTTTAGTAAATCGGATGATTTTACTTAGAACCGTGAGCTTAGGTCCGCATAGAACCATTCCATGCTTAAAAGGTTCGTTGCATGGTAAAATGGTTCTGTATAGCACCAGAGAGGGTTCTTCCACTGCTACGAGCTTGACGTCATAACTATAGCAGAACCCTTTCTGGTGTTATATAGAACTATTTTCGAAAAGGTTATGTGTAGAACCATATGTAACATGTTCTCTATCAATCTGAGAACAACCATTTCGGCATGCAAAGAACCATTTAGGAATTAAATGGTTCCAAATAGAATTAATGGTTGCAAATAGAACCATTCTCTTCACTGAAGAACCCTTGAAGAACCATCTTAATGCATCTGAATGATACCGAATGCATGGTCTCGAGAGTGTAGCATTAGCATTAGCATTAGCATGTGATCATGTCTCTGGATCTTATGCCGGACCTGTAAGTACCAGCTAAACATGCTGAGTCGTTTAGGGCGGTTTGGAGTGAAACGCCCCGTTCTAGAGAAACTTACAGAGTCAGAAATGTTCACAGTGGTGGTGATAGGAACCAGACGTCGGAAGAGTTTAATGCCTCTAAAAGCTCCATTCGTATTGGAGGGATACATAATATGCAGGGCGCTGTGCGGCAAAATAGTCCCCAAAGAAAACTCATTATTCCAGATTTTCCACTGTTTTCCATCATCAGCATTCTATATAAGCTCAGAAGACTCGTGTAGGTTCTCCGGTGGTTCTGGATGGTAAATAAAGTGTCTATATCTGTGTTGTAGTCATGGCGACGCCTGGTTCCCATCACCACCACAGTAAAGACGTCTGAACCACTTCACACCAAACCCACTCTGAATGATCTTGTAAACAGGTGTAATTTCTACATTAGGTAAAAATTGTGGAAAACTGGTGGAATTAAAATCCTCCACAAACATTTTAAACACCTAAAACAGATTTTAAAACAGTTTTGAAGAGAAATCAGACTGTACTTACGCACCCGTGTCGTGTGAGCTCTGCGCGGTGGGTGTTCAGGCTCTTCTGGAAGGGCCCTGACGCATCCCGGCTGCAGAGCCTCTTTCAGCCCAACAAAAGAAAAGAGCTGTATGTGTATTCAGTCCGTGACCCTCTGACCTTACAGCCAGGCTCGCGGCCCACCGGGGTGACCGTCGCTGACCACAGACTAAATCTAGATCTCACCACAAAGGGCTCAGAGCTGCAGCTCTTTTGTGCAGGAATGTTCAAGCTGTTAGGATCAAATATGAACTCATTAACGTCTCTGAGCACAAATTAGAAGAAATCTTTAAAACCGATCAAAACTACGTGCCTGAAAAGTCAAATTCTGTCACTTTATTTACCTTTTTGGCCACATAACCAAAGAAACAAGTTTGATGGTGAATAAAATGCTCACCTTTCATGTAATCAAACAACTTGAACGAGGTTCTGTTAGATATTTGTTAGGTATGTCACTCTAGACCCATTTGACAAACAGGTCATAATGTGCTGCACTACAATCCCCAGCATGCACTGCAACATAATGCGCGTAATACAGTGTAATGTAGCCTATTTTAATGTGCATATAACATGAATGATGTGGCCTATATGTACTCCGATCAGGCCTAACATTAAGTCCACCTCCTTGTTTCTACACTCACTGTCCACTTTATCAGCTCCACTGACCGTATAGCTGCACTCTGTAGTTCTACAGTTACAGACTGTAGTCCATCTGTTTCTCTGATACTCTGTTACCCTGTTCTTCAGTGGTCAGGACCCCCATGGACCCTCACAGAGCAGGTACTGTTTGGGTGGTGGGTCATTCTCAGCACTGCAGTAACACTGACGTGGTGGTGGGGTGTTAGTGTGTGTTGCGCTGGTGCGAGTGGATCAGACACAGCAGTGCTGCTGTTACATTTTACATTTGGCAAATAAACAGCGTTTATTGCATTAAACTTGATGTTAAATTTAGATAAATAAAATGTGTCATTTGACCGGGGGCGCCCAAACTTTTGCACGCGACTGTACATCCCACAGCGCTCTCAATGCTCGGCTCTATGGATGAACTGATTATGAACTGATTTCACAGAAAGGAACACAAAACAAATATTTATTCATAGAAATTTATTTCTTCCTGTAAAAATATCATATTCTAATCAAAAGATCATAAATAATAATAATAAATATAAATATTTGTACTTTGCTATTATTCACAGTAAATATTTACACGCATCATCACGCCAGGCAGCGTGTTCCAAATACACAGTGCTTTAGAACCTCGCAGGGTTCCTCATTAAATATCACTACTTGCGTTCGAATCTTCAGTAAAAGGCATTAAAGCGATAGTTTGGCAAGAAATTCAAATGCACCGTTTCCTGCCCGTGAAATCATGCATCCAAAGTGGTTGGTCAGTGTAGTGGTTAACACCTCTGCCTTCTACGCTGTAGAAGTTGAGGTTTTGTTGGTGTTTCCTGGAGAACGTTGGCTTGGCGCGCTCCAAGACGAATGACTTAGTTGTGAAGCCAACATAGCTGACAAGAAGCTCAGGCTGCTGGTCCACCGAGAACGACACCGATTCCGGCAAAATCCCATTCATCAGATGCAGGTGCACCCCACGTGCTGGTGTTTCTTGGAGAACGTTGGCTAGATACACTCCAAACTTTAACAGCAATGGAAACTCGCAGCTTGCTGGTCTTCTGTCTCAGGCAAGAACCCATCATTCAAGCCGTAACTTGTTGGTGTTTTTCAGAGAGCACTGACTTGCCATGCTCTGGGCTTGAAGAACACCTCCATTCTTGTCCAGGAAGAGTCTCAGATGGGGGGATACGAGGCAGGCGGCTGATCCAGGCTCTCACAGGCAGCCGCACTCTTCTACCACCATTTCCTCGTGGTGCCGGAGGATCATCTCTCCGTTCTCGTAGTACAGCATGCTGAGGGGGCTCATCTTGGTTGGAGCACAGCAGGGAGAAGGAGCTCGGCCAGGGTGGTAATGCTTCAGGAGGCTCTGCGGAAGAGAAAGGAGACGGCACAGATGTTGACATTACAGTCTGAGTAGAGTTTACGAAGCATTTTCTGAAGGAATCGATACTAAGACGCTTCTGTACGGCGGTAAAAGTACAAATACTCTCGGTAAAATATTAGTCGAGTACTCTCTGTATTTCTACGTGAGTAACAGTACTAGTACTAAAGTAGTATTGAAGTAGCACTGCTTTGGGTTCTTGAGGATCTTATCCAACTGTACAAGTTTAACGAATAAGCTCTGTTATGTATCACAACTAAAACTATAAAACACACTTCTAAAACTAACTCAATGGCGATTGACCATTTGCATCGGAACTAGTTCGTCTTTTACTACACTCTTGGTTCTTTAAGGGTTCTTTAGTAAAGAAATGGTTCTATTTAGAACCATTCCATACCTTAATGCTCGGTTCTATGTAGCACCGAAAAGGGGTCTGATATTGTTAAAAACGTGACATCATAACAACAGCAGAACCGCTTTTCGAGCTACATAGAACCATTTTCAAACAGGTTCAATACAAAACCATATACAACACGTTCTGCCTCAGTCTGAAGAACCTTTTCACAGCTGAAAGAACCATTTTAAGGATGAAATTGTTTTATATAGAACCAATGGTTCTAAACAAAACCATTCTCTTTACTGAAGAACTCGTGAAGAACCTTCTTTTTTAACGCTGTAGGTTTCATTCAGGTTTAATATGGCGCTTTTCTGCAACCATTTGCTGGAAAAAAATAAAACGTTAAATAAAAAATTCAATATTAAATTTGGTTCCAGTGCCATAGAAGAACCACCTCTTGGTTCCTTGGATGCTTCTGTAAACTATTAGTGCTGTAAATGAGATGTGCAAGTGTGAAGAACCTATCAAGTGATATCTAGAGCCAAATGTCCAAGCTAAGAACGGTTGGGACCCCAGTCTTTAACCGCGTGGTCTCCACTATGGACGCTGTGGATATTTGACTCAGCTAGTTTTGTGGTAGGTCTCGTCGACCAGGTGTGCAGTGAAGAGGACATTACCTGCATGTAGGCGTGGTTTGTGGGCTGAAAGTCCTCTCCCAGGGGACTGGGGCAGGTCCCCTCGCAGCGGTAGGCGTTGTACTTCTTTGGGAAGACGATCCAGGAGCCCCATCCGATCTGGTTGAAGTCCACGTGCATGTCCACCCTCCTGCACAGGTTCTTCTTCTCCTTCTCTGGCCTCAGGGTCTCCGAGTGCCTTTTTATGGGCTGACCTCTCCGGGTCCTCTGCCGTTTCACCCTCCGAACCACCTGACCGTCCGACGCCAGCAGGAACTTGGAGCGCTCTGCTGTCCGGAGGAGACTCGACTTCTCCTGAGGGCCCTTCTTTGATCCCGTGTGAGAGAACACGACCAGCATGGCCCTGTTAGCTCCGTTCGTCACGGCCTTCAGGCCTGGGTGGTCTTTCCTGATCCTCGGCAGCCTCCGTTTCCTCTGAGACAGCGTCTTCTCCATCCACCGAACCAGCTGGGAGGTGACGTTGTAGACCCTCCAGTGGCTGGACGAGCTGATCAGAGAGGATTCTGGGAGGAGCCCCATCCACTGTTCCTCCAGGCAGACGTCGTGGTGGTGGCACGGACGGTCCAGCTGATGCTGGATCTCCACGGTGACGTTCGCTGGGCGCCCGGTCGCCGGGGGAACTCGGATCCTCAGCTCGGCCGTCTGGACGTGGTGGTCCGACAGCAGGGAGGAGAAGTCAAAGGTTGCGACCCAGCGTGCTTCTCGGTAGGCCACACCTGCGTAAAGGAGAGAAGAAGTGAGTTTAGGATCTGAGTAATTCTTTAAAAACGGAAACGTGTTGACAGTTATGACCTTTCGTTTTGGTTTTGTTGACCTCTCTGTTTTACTCAGTACCGAAACCTGGGCTATGAATGTAAAGCACAGCGACGGTGGCTTTGAGGACCCTAAGTGAGGATATTCCCAGGAAAGCTCCTGGGGTAACCTTAAACATGACATTCATGAGAATTTTCATATTTTCAAGATATTAAGTCGTAATCATGAGATATGGAGTCGTAATCATGAGATATGGAGTCGTAATCATGAGATTGAATCTCATAATTATGAGATATTAAGTCATAATCGTGAGACTGAGTCTCGTCACTGTGAGACAGCAAGCCGTAATAATGAGTAGCTGTGTCATGATTATGAGATACAAAGTCAGAATTATGGAAAACTTTCTCTAAAACTTTTTTCTATATGTTGCTCTTCCATCCGTTTCTGGGTCAAAGTGTCAGGAGAAGCACTGAGATGCGGTCAGTGGGCCTCCAGGAGCAGATCTGATAAAGTCTGGTCTAAATGAAGTGGACAGGAGGCTGAGATGTGGACCATGAGGATGCTGACCGCTCTGCTGGACCGAGCTGAGTCAGAGGGCGTGGCCTGAGAGAAACACCTTCACCTTTGATTAATAGTCAGAAACCGTTGGGGTGTCTGTCTGTCTGTCTGTCTGTCTGTCTGTGTGTGTGTGTGTGTGTGTGTGTGTGTGTGTGTGTGTGTGTGTGTGTGTGTGTGTGTGTGTGTGTGTACACCGAGCCCGCGGTGCTTTAATCCCCTCTCCAAACAGACCCCGGATCGAAACCAATCGTTTAGCACATCCCGCGCGCACATCCTCTTCAAACAGGCCCGCAGGCTCCGGCTTTCTCACCCTCACCCCTTCGCGCGAGCGCGCGCGCGGGCGGGCAAGCCGGCTAATCTAATCAGGCGCATGTGTGAAGAGCGCTGATGTGGATTTGGACTAACATGTGATTTGTATGGGAAGTCTGGCGAGATGCTAATCCACATTACAGCAGCAGCAGCAGCTCCGAGGCTCCGAGCCTCCGACGCTCCGCTCAGGATGTGGATTGGCCTCCTCGACCTGTCTGGGCTGAACACCTCCGCATCTGACAGCCTGGGGCCTTCAAACAAACAGCGCACAATCCGGCGCAAAGCTCTGCGCCACAGCCGCAGCAACACACACACACACACACACACACACTGATGCACAGTGAAGCGGTCAGGTATGTTTATACAAAGGATGCTTAAAAAATCACATAGCGAAATGTGCAGGAGCCTCGCCGAAACGCCAACTTTACAGGAGAAGGAAAAAACTCGGTTCACTTTTAATGGAAGTCAATGGAACCAGACGTCTCTCCACGTCATTCTGGGTCATTTCTGTTGGTCCATTCATCATGAAATTCACACACGACGTAAAGAATAGCAGGTTTTTTCAAAATATGTCAAAAACTGAAAAATGACAAAAATAGAGATTGGAGGTTTTGTTCTGACAGCAGCCACTCGTAGGTCATAAACAAACAAACAAACAAGCAAACGGCTCTAATAGCCGTTCTCCAAAAACAGGAGGTTTGGAGACGCTGGGAAACATTTACTTCTGCACTTTTATAAACTGCACGACTCTGTTCAAACATGTCATCTCCAAAACAGCCGCCTTTAAAGAGGAAAACAAGCAAAACCAGCCACTGTCTGCGCTTCCGTGAACCGGTGAACAAACAAGAGTAAAGTAACCATAATAATAAAAGTTTCCAATAACGTAAAGGGCGGCTGGTGTTGGCAGACAAAGCAAAAAGTAAACAAGTAAACACACACGTGCGTAAAAATAAGACAAAAATGCAGTGTGCAAAAGTTTGGGCACCCCATTTTAGGGGTAGAAAAAAAACCCACTGTTTTATAATAAAGTCAGTTAAAAGTTTGACGTGTTGGGGGAAATACTGAAGTATGGCCCACGCTTATGGCACATTTTATCCTGGATGTTTCATTTATCTTTTTAGATATGCACACAGAGTCTAGGCCCATATGTGAGTTAAGGGATATTCCTGCTTATTCCTGCTTACAAGGTGTTTCCCGAACCGGGCCACGTGGTCACTCTGCCCCAGCTCCTAAACCCACCTCTACAGGGCATTTACGTTCCGGAAGCTGGGCACTGTCTTAGGGGAGTTTTTAAACTATAACTAAGCTCTAAACTACAGAACTGCACCTGCCTCCTTTCACATTTACTCTAATTATTCCATTTTTTTGCCTCAAACAAAGCCAAACATTGCAGCTCCTTACTCTTGGACATGACGCTCCGGATGGTGTCGGCCTGCTTGGTCCTGTCTTGCTCCACGTAATCCTCGGACGGAGTCTGGCCCGGTCTGAAGCTGCGGTAAAGGCGCATCATGTAGGACGGCGGGTGGTGGCGAGGAGCGCTGACGTTCCTGTGGATCCCAAAGGCTCCGTCCAGGAGAAGCTGGGAATACAGCAGTGGGAATAAAAGTCCTAGTGTGTTCATGGTTGGGTCAGCCGCTTGGAAATGACAGGTCGGGGCACCAGCCTGGCCTTTTATACCCCCACCCCCCCACCCCACCACCATCACTAACACCCCCCTCCCTTCTCCTCAAACACCCCACACATTTAGCAAGTGCCAGAGCAGAAAGCATGAAAGGAAGCCGAAGTGACTCTTCAAGGGCCGACATGAGAGGTCATCAGCCATTGAGCTGTAAATGAGGCCCCCGCTGCGCATATTTTACAATGAACGCTGCTTAGATCTCTCCTTTTGCACCGTATTACTATTACACATGCTCTCGGTTCATCTCTGGCCTCTTTGAAGGCCTCGACGGCCCTAGAGAGCTCTGACCAACCTACGGACATCCCTGGGCGGGGGTATAATCTCAAAATAAGTGGCTTAAACTTAAGATGAAATGACTTAACCTCACAGCAAATGACGTAAAGTAATTTCTGGGACACTTATAATGTATTTTCATTGATCTGTGCCACCCCCACCAATCACAGCCTTCAATCTGTTCACTATATTATGATTATTTATGCATTATTTATCCATTATTGATATGCAAACGCACTTGAACCTGTGTGAAAGGGGCTATGCAAACAAACATTATTGTTATTACCATCATCATCATTGCTTGCATGATTGCTATTAAGTGCAACCCAATAAACAAACACTTATTTTGTTTTTTTTGCACCCGTTTTCGGGGAACACCACGCCCTCCTGCTGTAGGATTGGCCAGAAATTCGGTACCCAATCCTGGGGCAGGATGAAGCAGACCGACAACCAATCACAGCTCAGCAGGGCGGGATGTCTGAAAACGGGTAAGGTAATAAAACCCACCCGTTTTGCGTCTCTGCGCCTGCGCACTGCGCAGCCACAATGCTTTTTCTGCTAAAAAAAAAAAAAGAAAAGACAGATCTTTGTGCTTGGAGAGCCGCCCATGAGCGAAAACACGTAGTAGGTCGCTTTAAGCGAAAAGCACAAGTGCGGGGAAGTGTTTGATGAAGTGTTTTCATAAACGGAAAATATTTTTGTAGATATATATACACTTTTTTTTTTTGCATTTTTTGTTTCGCAGAGGACTGCGAGTTTGGTGCAATGGTGAGTAAACAAGTTGTTTTTACTACAGCTGGAATGTTTTTTTGTGAAATTTAAGTCTTCTCTTTGGAACTCCCCGTTCCACCTTAAACGGTGCAGGCGCCACAATGTAACTGCTGCACCGTTTAAGGTGGAACGGGGAGTTCCAAAGAGAAGTTGGAAGCTCACTTTGTGTGAAGGCTAAACTTGATCATTCATCCTTATTTATGCCTTTTAGCACATTTTTCGGACCCCCGACGCCTTGCGTGCGCGTGCACGTGCGCGGGGCATGAAAACGAGCCACATGGCTACAGAGCAGGCAAGCTGGGGTAGTTGGTCAGCCCAGCTTGCCTGCAAATGGACCGTGCACGCCTGTGTGTGCGTCTTTGCGTGTGGTCACACTCTTGTAATCACAGCAGCCCATTTATTAATTGATGGTAATGAATAGGGGGCGGGGGGGATTGGGGGTAAACAGAGGTGAGGGGCAGCAGAGCAGAGCCAGGTGGAGCTGCAGGCAGTGAGTCAGTCAGTCAGTCAAGTCATATGCAAACAGCAGCGTATGAGCCACAGAAAGTCAATAAAAACATGATTATTAAACATGATCATCTTTTTTGATGGGCGAAACTGGCCCCCAGCAATCCCCTCAGATCCCCCAAGCGGGGTCTGAAGTGCTAATGTTCGGTTTCGAGAGTTTTTATGAAGATTAATGATGATGAGGATCGATACTGGTTTGGGCTTAAAGGGCCATCCCACCGATATTTTCCAGATTTTCTGCCTAATTAAACGTCTAAGACGCAAAGTAATTGGGCAGAATGGGCCGCAGTGGTGGTGATAGGAACCAGACGTCTGAAAGGTTTAAAGGGGAAGTCCACCGTTGCTTCTGAAGTTGTGCCCAAGTCGTTCAGAGGGGGTTCTGCGTTCTTGAGGAACTGGCCAAGCCAAAGTCGTTCACAGTGGTGGGGATAAGAACCAGGCGTCTGAAGAAGGGGGAATCCACCCTTCTCTCAGAATTCCCTCCACGGTTAAGCAGCCGAAGTGCAAACAAAGTCATTCAGAGGTGGTTTGGTGTGGAAGGAGGTCTGCAGAGACCCACCGAGGCAGCGTTGGCCGCAGTGGTGGTGATGGGAACCAGGCGTCTGGGTGGTTGAAAGGAGAAGTCAACCATATCTTCAGAATTTGTACATAGTTGAGTTTTTTGGGTAATTTTTGGGTAAACGGTGATGCAGAGAGGGTTGGTGTGAGCTGGTTCTTTGGAGAGCTGCGGTTCTCAAACCTTTTTCCGGTTCTGTACCAGATTTAGTCCAGATCTCTGCAGTTTATAAGTGTTTATGAAACGTCAGCAGACGTTCAGTCTCATATCGGCGCATCCCCGGCTATAGATGTGGGTTGAAGGTTTGAGTTTAGGGTTAGTAGCTAAATTCAGAAGCCTTATGCTTTGGGATTAGTTTTAGATTAGAGTTTTGGTTTAAGATTGGGTTTTGGTTTGAGTTTAGAGTCTTTAGGTTTGAGTTTTGAGGTCTAATTTCTACTTTGGGGTTAGTTTTAGATTTGGGTTTTGGTTTGAGTTTAGTGAATGTTAGGATTTAGGTTGAGAGTCTGGGTTTTAGGTTTTGGTTTGGCTTGGGCTTAGAATTTTTGGATTTAGAGATTTATGGATTTTATGTTCGAGTTTGGCTTCTGAGTTTAGGAGTTTTAAGGATTTCAGGTTTGAGGTTTGGTTCTTGCTTTGAGTTTAGCATTTAGGATTTGAATTTAATGAATGTTGAGCTTAAGTTTAGGATTTAAGTTTAGAGTCTGGGGTTAGGTGTGAGTTTATGGTTTGTGTTTTTGGTTCTGGTTTGGGTTTAGTGTTTTGGTTTAGAGATTTATGGATGTTATGTGTAAGTTTAGCTTTTAGGTTTAAAAGTTTAAGAATTTCAGGCTTGAGGTTTGGTTTTAGGTTTGAGTTTAGCCTTTTTTTAGCCTGTTTTGAGGTTTTGGCTCTGGTTTGGGTTTAGAGCTTTTTTAGGTTGCGTGTTTGTGTTTTGGAGGTTTTGAGATTTTAGGTTGTGGATTAGAGTTTTGGATTAGGGTTTGGTTTGGTGATTGGTTTGAATTTAGGGGTTTTATGTTTGCGTTTGGGTCGTGAGGTCTGGGTACCCGTTTTTTTTTGTAAAATATTAAGGTTTTGGTTTGAGTTTAATACTTGGGTTTAGGGCTCATTTAGGTCTTATGTTTTGGTTCTAGTTTGGGATTAAAGCTTTTCAGGGCTTGAAGTTCTAAGTTCTGGTTTGAGGTTTGGGTTTTGGTTAGGCTCGCGTTTGCATTTTGAGGTTTTTGGTTTGGGGTTAGATTGGTTTTGTGATGTTACAGGTTTTGGTTTATGGTCAAGAGATGCCTCCCCCACCCCACCCCACCCCACCCCACCCCACCCCGAGCGTCCTTCCCCTTATCCCCCCTCCCCCCATTTCAGCACTTTAATTCATTATGGCCCTCTTTGAACCTGTTTAACCCACAGAAGGGTTCTCTCAGCATAATCCATCTGTTTTAATCTGTTAACATTAGATTAGAGCAGTTTGCATCAGGGATTAAGATTTGTTGTCTCAGTGGGGATGAAGCAGTTCATTCATTTACAGGCTGCTGTGGGCTGCGTCTGATGGGAACTGCATGTTTACAGGAGTTTAACGTAATTTTATTTGATCTATTTGCGCATTAATGAGTTTCTTATGGCTTTATCGGTGGGGGGTGGGGGGGTGGGGGGGGGCACTACTGATTGGTGGGTCTAAGAAACGTTCAGTTTAATATGAGTTACTGCAATGTGATATGCCTGACCGGTGTATATTAATATATCATCCTGACCACCTCCTCGTTTCTACACTCACTGTCCACTTCATCAGCTCCACTTACTGTATAGCTGCTCTCTGTAGTTCTACAGTTACAGACTGTAGTCCATCTGTTTCTCTGATACTCTGTTACCCTGTTCTTCAGTGGTCAGGACCCCCATGGACCCTCACAGAGCAGGTACTATTTGGGTGGTGGATCATTCTCAGCACTGCAGTAACGCTGACGTGGTGGTGGTGTGTTAGTGTGTGTTGTGCTGGATGGAGTGGATCAGACTCAGCAGTGCTGCTTCCTCTGAATCAGTTATGATGATGAGTTGAGCGTGTGCAGCTCACTCAAGTGATCGAGCAGAGGAGGAGTTTGTGGAGTTAATAAAGGAATAAACTTTGTTATACGGAGTAAAAGCTCTAAAGTCGCTCCTGCAGCCGCTTTCAGTGGCACGGTTTTCATTTCCCCCCTCAAAAGCTGTCTGAGAGAGCGAGAGCTCAGCGGTGAGCAGATGTTCATTCACTGGAGCCGGTGGTTCCACCTTAAATGGTGCCTGAGCTGGCAGAGTGTAACTGCAGGAGCTTTTAAGGTGGAACGGGAAAATTCGAATAAGAAGCGACTTCAGCCTCACGACTTTTTGGCGTTTGACAGTTTCTCGTTGCAGATTAACCATAATTAACCATAACCGTTGCATCAGGAAACCAGCTGGAGGGACTATAAATGCCAATAAGGAAACGTCCACAGTGGCGCTACGGACCCTGACGACCCGGTGCGCCCCCTGCTGGGATGTGTGCATGTTAACCTTTTGCTGATCAGTTTATTGTCGCGAGCCGTTTCTACGTCTCCAGCTAACGTGGCTAATCCAGTATTTTGGTTATAGTGATTTTCACCTCCATCGATTTTATCGCTCTGCAGACGTTACTGTGCTCTGATATCTGTGAAGGAGTTTTGTCACGAATCATTTATGTCATTTGGTCTCTCGCCGTTCTGGACACGAATTTCAGTCTTTGAAACTAAGATGAATGTAAGGTGACTCGCCTTTCTGTGGTGGCTGAAGTGGATATGAACGCTGGTATTTCTGAGGTTAATAACTTGTTTCATCCAGTGTTTACACACTTCCATGTCTTGTGAAAAGGGCTTATATGAGCCTAATTAGAAAGAAAACACAGATTTAAGTTCCCGGAGTCTTTCGTCTGGTTCAGGTTCAGTGCTAACTTGCCCTTCTCACCTCACCTGCCTCATAAACCCCCAACACAGATCTGCCAATGACCAAAACGTCAAAACAACGATGAAATAATAGATAAAAGTCGTTTATAAGGGTGTCGTCGTACCTGAGGTTATGGAAATTGGTATTTGTGATGTTAATGAGCTACTTCTATGAGAAGAATGTTCTGTATATTTTAAAATTACACTAATTTTAAACATTAAACAGACAGAAAACAGAGTTACCGAACAGAAACGTGCGATTTATTGAGTGCTTGTTAAAGTAAGTGACCCAACCTGCAGTTAAAGGAGAATTCCACCAAACTTCCGAAATGTCTGCATCATTAAAGTTAAGATGTCATTCAGAGTGGCCACAGTGGTGGTGATGGGAACCAGACGTCTGAACTGTTAAAACTGGAGTTGTAAGGGAAACACACTGCAGTTGAAGGAGAAATCCACCAAATTTTCAAATAATCCAGTGTTTATGACGTAAACAGGGTCGTTCGGAGTGGTTTGGCATGCAATGGCTGATTTGTAGAGACTCTGATTTCTTGTATCGCTCCACCATGAGTGAAAGCTTTAGGGCAGATGCTTATCCTAAAACATGTCAGGCATAACGAGGAGCTTTTAGAGGTGGACGTCTGGTTCCTATCACCGCCACTGTGAACAGCTCTGACTCGGGAGGTTTAAGTAGAACTGAGCGTTTCACCCCACACCGCTCTGAACCGCTCTGAACGACCCGTTCCGCATCTTCGGGGTATTAATCGTGCAGAATTTGAGAGAGAAATGAACCTTCAGCGTTAGGACGGGTAGCCACTGTGAGCTGAGGGTGAGTTGCGGTCCTGTGCGGTCAGTCTGAGTGTGAATGTGCTGCTGTTGGAGTCCGTTTATCAGAGCCGGAGTGGAGAACAGTGCAGAAACGCACAGACATGCTGAGGGGAATCAGGTCAGTCGGAAAAGGATGTTTAAAAAAAAAAAGCCTCATCCATCTGAGAGACACAAAGACACAAAGCAGAACAGGAAACGGGCAGGTAACCAGAGAGACAGAGAGAAGCTGTAAGAGAGAGCGTCTAGGCTCTATCCTGCATGACATGGAGCAAAGTGCACGCGCACACACACACACACACACACACACACACACACACACACACACACACACACACACACAATCTAGTGCCCTAAAAAGGTGCATACAGAGTGAGTGCTGTGCATGCGCCAGTCACAGATGGGCATTTCAGTCACATTTAATGTTCATATTTTTAAAGGAGAATTGCTGTTTTTTTCTTCTCAGAGTAACCGAGTCATTGAATAGTGTACTAATGAAATATTTATTCAAATAGTAGTTCCAGTATTTGGGAAGTGATGTTGCTACTCAGGGACTGTATTCCAGTGTTAATTTCCGTGTTTGAGTGTATATTTCAGTGTACAGTGTTTCAGCGTTCGAGCAACAATTCTGCCATTTCAGCAGTGATTCCTTCATTCGAGCAATGATACAAACATTTGAGCAATGATTCCGGCAGTCCAGCAGCGGTTCCGGCTTTCTGCGAGCAGCGGGTTCCGGCTTTCTGCGAGCAGCGGGTTCCGGCTTTGTGCGATTCAAGTGTTCGAGCAATAATTCAAACGACGACTTCGGTATCCGTGCAGCAGTTCTGGCATTCAAACAGCGATTCTGTTATTTAAGCAGTAATTCCATTCGAAGAGCCGTTCCGGCATTCGAGGAGCCGTTCCGGCTGGTATTCAACAATTCAATTCAAACAGCGATTTCGACGTTCAGGCAGGGATCTGGCTTTGAGCGTTTGAGTATATTGGGTCCTGGGACAGTTTACGGAGAACCCACGCACTTCCCCAAACACTCACACACTTGCACTCTTACCTGCTGCGTGATTTCACTGCATGTCTCTGCACTGCTGTAAACTCAGCCACAGCTTCCTGCCCTCTCTCTCTCTCTCTCTCTATGCCCTCCCCTCTCTCTAACTCTCTATCTATATACTCTCTCTCTCTCTCTCTCTCTGTCTCTGTCTCTGTCTCTCTCTCTCTCTCTCTCTCTCTCTCTCTCTCTCTCTCTCTCTCTCTCTCTCTCTGTCTCTGTCTCTGTCTCTCTCTCTCTCTCTCTGTCTCTCTCTCTCTGTCTCTCTCTCTCTGTCTCTCTCTCTCTGTGTCTCTCTCTCTCTCTGTGTCTCTCTCTCTCTGTGTCTCTCTCTCTCTGTGTCTCTCTGTCTCTCTCTCTCTGTCTCTCTCTCTCTGTCTCGCTCGCTCTCTCTCTCTCTCTCTCTCTCTCTCTCTCTCTCTCTCTCTCTCTCTCTCTCTCTCTCTCTCTCTCTCTCTCTCTGTCTCTGTCTGTCCACTCACTGTCCACTCTATTAGACACTCCTATCTTGTCGGTCCACCTTGTAGATGTAAAGTCAGAGACGGCAGCTCATCTGCTGCTGCACAGTTTGTGTTGGTCATCCTCTAGTCCTTCATCAGTGGTCACAGGACGCTGCCCACAGGACGCTGCCCACAGGACGCTGTTGGCTGGATATTTATGGTTGGTGGACTATTCTCAGTCCAGCAGCGACACGGAGGGGTTTAAACACTCCAGCAGGACTGCTGTGTCTGATCCACTCAGACCAGCACAACACACACTAACACACCACCACCACGTCAGTGTTACTGCAGTGCTGAGAATGACCCACCACCCAAACAGTACCTGCTCTGTGAGGGTCCATGGGGGTCCTGACCACTGAAGAACAGGGTAACAGAGTATCAGAGAAACAGATGGACTACAGTCTGTAACTGTAGAGCTACAGAGTGCAGCTATACGGTCAGTGGAGCTGATAAGATGGACAGTGACCGTAGATACGAGGAGGTGGTCAGAACGTTCTGCATGACCGGTGTACATGTATTTGAATGTATTGGGTCACTGGGCCACTTTAAGGCTTTTTGTTTTTGAGGAAGGGCTGAATTGATTGTTTTTCCGTTAGCTGGAGACGGCAGATGCCCATCATTGCTGATAGAGAGTTAAACAATGCTAAAGTTAGGAAGGTAGCTGGCCAGATGCCTCCATGTCTCTGACGGAAAGGCTGAAAAGCTCATCTTTGGTGTCCAATTTGCACGTAAAGTGGAGCTACATATTTCTGCATAATCCAGAGGTTAAGATGTAAACAGAGAGGTTCCGAGTGGGTTTGGTGTGAAACGGTTCAGACGTCTTTACAGTGGTGCTGATGGGAACCAGGCGTCGCCATGACGACAACACAGATATAGACACTTTATTTACCATCCAGAACCACCAGAGAACCTACACGAGTCTTCTGGGCTTATATGGAATGTTGATGATGGAAAATAGTGGAAAATCTGGAATAATCAGTTTTCTCTGGGGACTATTTTACCGCACAGCGCCCTGCATGTCTCCCTCCACCATGAATATATTAACATAAATTGATAACTATGTTTTAGGCCATAACGTTATCACACGTCTACCGCAAAGCAGCGTCTCGGTCATCAGGCCGTGAATCCAGAACCATTTCCTGTAGGAACTTTCTGTGAGGAGCTTTTAGAGGGGACGTCTGGTTCCTATCACCACCACTGTGAACTAATACTGACTCTAGGTGTCTCTAGAATGGAGCATTTCACACCAAACCGCTCGAATAACAAGCATAGGCCAGCAAATGACGAGTTTTTCGATGCTGGTATGCTGGTCAACCAGTATGACTATGCTGGGTGTCCGGCTGAACCAGCGCCAGACCAGCATGGAATTCATTCTAGCTGTTCATTTATGCAGAAATTTAAAAAAATTGGTGGAGTTCCCCTTTCAGTAAAGATGGAATCGCGGCTTTCTTTACAGCTTTGTTCAAACACTCGAGACTGACGCTCGCTTACGTGCTCCCTTTAGCTCAGTGGCTGGGCTAGTCCGGATTGGCTGATCCCACAAGGATTCCCAGTGGTTTTGTGATGTGTTTGCATATTGTGCTTAAAACAAAGGCATAAAAATGATGTGAAATCATGAATGAATCCCGCCCGACGTCGGCCGAGCGAGGCAGTGCTGTGCGTGTCTATTCTGTTGGTGGTTATTGGCGTAGCTGTGTTAGCCTGGCTGTTATTTGCCAGCAGCTGTGTTTCTGGTCGTACGCTGGGCTCTGTGAGGGTTTCTTCAAAGCGTCTGGAGCAGAGGAAGGAACAGGTGTGGCTCTTCTGTAAACAGCCGTTATGCCTCTGCCTGAGCTCCTTCTGTTTGGGCTAATGGCAGAAACGCAGGCCTCAGGAAATCCACGCTTAGGAGCTTCAGCCCAGTCTAAGTACAGAACCCGGCCGCGCTGCTGATTATAGATCTGCGGTGTTTGTGAATCGGTTTGGAGCGGAAAACAGGAAGCAGATACTCGACTGATTTAACTTTGATTTAACTGAATTAATCAGGGAGAAAAAAGAGATTAAACTGGTAAAAGTTCACTTCCAGGAGCTTCTTCCCCCAAGCCACCAGTGCCAAGTTCAAATATTACACACAAACAGTTCCGGCTTCAGACCGCACGTTACCCGCCTTCTTACCCCACTTACCCGCCTTCTTACCCCACTTACCCGCCTTCTTACCCCACTTCCTCGCCTTCTTACCCGCCTTCTTACCCCACTTACCCGCCTTCTTACCCCACTTACCCGCCTTCTTACCCCACTTACTCGCCTTCTTACCCGCCTTCTTACCCCACTTACTCGCCTTCTTACCCCACTTACTCGCCTTCTTACCCCACTTACCCGCCTTCTTACCCGCCTTCTTACCCCACTTACTCGCCTTCTTACCCCACTTACCCGCCTTCTTAACCCACTTACCCGCCTTCTTACCCCACTTACCCGCCTTCTTACCCCACTTACCCGCCTTCTTACCCCACTTGCCCGCCTTCTTACCCCACTTACTCGCCTTCTTACCCCACTTACCCGCCTTCTTAACCCACTTACTCGACTTCTTACCCCACTTACCCGCCTTCTTAACCCACTTACCCGCCTTCTTACCCGCCTTCTTACCCCACTTACTCGCCTTCTTACCCCACTTACCCGCCTTCTTAACCCACTTACCCGCCTTCTTACCCCACTTACCCGCCTTCTTACCCCACTTGCCCGCCTTCTTACCCCACTTACTCGCCTTCTTACCCCACTTACCCGCCTTCTTACCCCACTTACTCGCCTTCTTACCCCACTTACCCGCCTTCTTACCCGCCTTCTTACCCCACTTACTCGCCTTCTTACCCCACTTACCCGCCTTCTTACCCCACTTACTCGCCTTCATACCCCACTTACTCGCCTTCTTACCCCACTTACTCGCCTTCTTACCCCACTTATCCGCCTTCTTACCCCACTTACCCGCCTTCTTACCCCACTTACCCGCCTTCTTACCCGCCTTCTTACCCCACTTACTCGCCTTCTTACCCCACTTACTCGCCTTCTTACCCCACTTACCCGCCTTCTTACCCCACTTGCCCGCCTTCTTACCCCACTTGCCCGCCTTCTTACCCCACTTGCCCGCCTTCTTACCCCACTTACTCGCCGCCTTCTTACCCCACTTACTCGCCGCCTTCTTACCCCACTTACTCGCCGCCTTACCCCACTTACCCGCCTTCCACTTACCCGCCTTCTTACCCCACTTATCTGTTACCCCAGTTACCCGCAATTTTTACCCCACTTACCCGCCTTCTTACCCCACTTACCCGCCTTCTTACCCCACTTACCCGCCTTCTTACCCCACTTACCCGCCTTCCACTTCCCTGCCTTCTTACCCCAGTTACCTGCAATCTTACCCCACTTACTCGCCTTCTTACCCCAGTTACCTGCAATCTTACTCCACTTATCTGTTACCCCACTTACCCGCCTTATTACCCCACTTACCCGCCTTTTTACCCCACTTATCAGTTACCCCACTTACCCACCTTAGTACTCCAGTTACCTGCAATCTTACCCCAGTTACCCGCCTTAGTACCCCACTTACCTGCCTTATTACCCCAGTTACCCGCCTTTTTACCCCACTTACCCGCCTTTTTAGCCCACTTATCAGTTACCCCACTTACTCGTCTTATTACACCACTTACTCGCCTTATTACACCACTTACTCGCCTTATTACCCCACTCGTCTGTCACCTCGTTGATCCCCTTTTCTGCCACTATACACCCACTCAGCACTTTGCACATTGTAAGGTTTACAGGTATGACTGTGAGTGTGTGAGTGTGTGACTCTGTGTGTGTGTGTGTGTGTGTGTGTGTGTGTGTCTGTGTGTGTGTGTGTGTGTGTCTGACTGACGGCAGGAATGCATGTTTTATTTTATTTAGTGTTTATTTGATCTTATTCCCTACATGTGACTGTCTGTCTGATTCTGTGCTCCTGTAATCAAAACCAAATTCCTTGTATGCGCAGCAGACCCGGCCAATAACTTCTGCTTCTGGTTCTGGTTCTGGTTCTGTTGACTCTTTTGGTCCAAATCTGGTTTAAAAAGTAACCACACCCTTCCCAGCTGACTCCACCCCTGGCTCAACTGAAAAATGCCCATAAATGGGTGGGGCACGCTGGGAGGGGCACTGCAGTGATGTAGCGGTGTGGCTGGGAGGGAAACCGGGCTGCTGTGTTTTATAGCTAGCGTACGTTAGCTACCACAAAATCTGGAGAGAAACCAAATCAAACGGCACTTTTGCAGCTGAGAGTCTCACTAGGTTGACGGTTTGCTACCATCCCAGCTTCGGCGAGGGAAGATGTTTCTGATCAGGCACTGACTCGAGTTAACGTAGAGCCAGAGAACGGTTAGCAGTGAGCGGCAGAGGCGCCGGATGGTAGAACGTTCCCTAAAACCATGACAGCGAAGGTGGTGTTAGGAGTCTTGCCCAAGGACACTTGTTGGTATAGTGTAGGGTGTTTACCCAGGCAGGGGATTGAACCCCAGTCTACAGCGTAGAAGGCAGAGGTGTTACCCACTACACTATCCAACCACTGTGTAACCCGAGTCCTGATTTCTTATATTCCCTGAATTCTTCATGAATAAAGTGGATTTCTTTGAACTCCTAAGTTTCATTCAGTTTAACATCAAGGTCTCAGACGGCATCACCGGTCAGCCAGGGGCCTTGCATTCTGCAAGCTGTTCAATCCACTTACCGGTGTTACACCCGAGTCAGTTCTGCCTCAAATTCACGTTCCCTTTCATAAATCGATCCTCGGGCGCCACTCACTGAACAGACATCGAAGGCAAGCAGCGCTGGAACTATGGAAAGTGGGAAAATGCCGGATTTCCGTAGTTCCACTGTTGCTTACCGTTGGTTCTGGTTCGAGTTGTGAAAGGAAACCTGAATCGGATGCAACACCGGCAGCTTAATGGAGACTCGCAAGAATCCTCACTTAATCAGTCCAACGTCTTTATTACAAACTCGGCTCAGACTAACTGGGTTACAGACAGCTGGCATGTTAGCCCAGCGTGTGAGGGTGGTTATCGCCTCGCTCTTGGCTCCTGTGCTTTTATAGTTGAGTGTGGCGTGAATCGGACGTCATTAGGGGGCGATAACGTTGTTTGACTGATTTGCGTACTGTGACGTGTCATTGTGCTTCAGTACGAAGACGTCATCCGGGCCTCTAACAGAGTTGAACCAGAGGGGGCGCTGCAGAGGCGGAACTGGTCACGATAAAAATAATGTTTTTATAGTTTGGAAACTGGGTTCACATTTGAAGCAAGGCTGGTATGTTTTATTATTACAGAGCAGAGCATTTCAGCTGTTAAAGGGGAAAAGGTCTTAGGGTGGAGTTTCTCTTTAAACACGAGGTCAGAGTTCATTCCTGCTACTGTTTATGTTGTAAAATGTTCACGATTGTCTTTCGCGCAGTTCGGGTTGCCTCAGATAAACTGAAAGGAAGGAAACCCCCCCCCCCCCCCCCCCCCCCCAAAAAAAAAAAAAATCACTAGCTCTAGGATTTATAAACTGTTTAGAAGTCATGTAAGTCATGTGGGTGTGTCCCCAGCTTAAACCACGCCCGCTTCAATCTGATTGGCTGCCATGATATGCCTAGGTATTTGCATTGACTGTTGTTTGACAGTAAGTGAGAGAAGCTCAGAGGAAGGTATTGGCTGTTCACCATTCAGAAATTAATAAACACGCTGTATTTGCTAAATATCACCTTTTTATAAGAGCTCAAGAATGGCATGTCAAGGATGTCCAAAATCCTGTGGACAGGTTTTAATCTGCCCGGGGCTTCAGTTTTAGATTATAAGCTTCCCCCCAGCCAGTATGCTGCAGTTCTTCCTCCCACCTGATGGTGGCAGCAGTGCAGTAAGATTACAGTGTGATGCGGTGTGTGAGGTAGCATCTGTGGTACTGATTTGCGATAGCACGTGAGGTAGTGAGGTAGCGAGGTAGTGTGTGAGGTAGCGCAAGAGGGAGCACATAACTCCCATTCTGGCCTCCCTCCATTGGCTGCCTGTGCATTTTAGAATTCGTTTTAAGATTCTCTTATTTGTTTTTAAATCCTTAAATGGACTTGCCCCGCCTTCCCTCTCTGAGCTCCTGCATCTGCATGTGCCCACACGGTGCCTCCGGTCAGCTGATCAGCTACTCCTGGAGGAGGCTTTAGCTCAGAGGGGATCGAGCCTTTTCAATAGCAGCTCCGAAATTATGGAACGAACTGCCAGTTTTTGTTAGACTGGCCTCTTCTTTGTCCACTTTTAAAACCAGCCTCAAAACCCACTTCTATTCCTTGGCCTTTCATGTAACTTAATTTTATTCCTGCATCTTATTTGTGTATGGCTTTATTTATGTTTACTTTTATTTTTATTTATTATCTTACTGTTTATAGCTTATATTATTTTATTGGTATGGTTTTATTGGTTTACAGGTCTATATGTCTGTTTTATACCTGCAGTGTTCAGCACTTTGTTGCAGCCTCTGTTGTTTTTAAAGTGCTTTACAAATAAATTTGAGTTGAGTTGAGTTGAGTAGCGTCTGTTTCTGGTCGTGTCTGTATTAATGCTTGGCATGTGAGGTAGTGTTTGTGTTAGCGTGTGAGGTAGCGTCTGTTTCTGGGCGTGTCTGTATTAATGCTTGGCATGTGAGGTAGTGTTTGTGTTAGCGTGTGAGGTAGCGTCTGTTTCTGGGCGTGTCTGTATTAATGCTTGGCATGTGAGGTAGTGTTTGTGTTAGCGTGTGAGGTAGCGTCTGTTTCTGGGCGTGTCTGTATTAATGCTTGGCATGTGAGGTAGTGTTTGTGTTAGCGTGTGAGGTAGCGTCTGTTTCTGGGCGTGTCTGTATTAATGCTTGGCATGTGAGGTAGCGTTTGTGTTAGCGTGTGAGGTAGCGTCTGTTTCTGGTCGTGTCTTTATTAATTAATGCTTGGCATGTGAGGTAATGTTTGTGTTAGCGTGTGAGGTAGCGTTTGTGTTAGCGTGTGAGGTAGCGTCTGTTTCTGGTCGTGTCTGTATTAATGCTTGGCATGTGAGGTAGTGTTTGTGTTAGCGTGTGAGGTAGTGTTTGTGTTAGCGTGTGAGGTAGTGTTTCTGTTAGCGTGTGAGGTAGCGTTTGTGTTAGCGTGTGAGGTAGCGGATGTTGTAGTAACGCGCACCCCGACGTGTGAGGTAGCGCTAACGTGTGAGTCGGTGTTTGTGTTGGCGCTGTTGTACGCATTAGCGTGTGAGGTAGCGCTGGCGTGTGACTCTGTGAGGCAGAGTGTGTTGCCGTGTTTGTGTGAACTGTGTGCTGTTTATCCTCCTGCGTCTCTGTGTGATTGTGAGCCGCCGCCGCTGCAGCAGGTTAAACCTGAGGAAGCGTTTAAATTCATGTGGTAATCAGTGGAGTGTGTGTGTGTGTGTGTGTGTGTGTGTGTGTGTGTGTGTGTTGAGGGTGTGTGGGTTGTTAGAAAGTGTCACTCCCTTCAGTAGCTGAGTATCTGTGTGTTTGTTTTGTACGTTTTCAGGACAGGACTGTTCTGACTTTAGCAAAACCAGAGAAAAGCAACATTAATTTTTTTTTACATTTCCTTTGGTTAAAATTAGGAAGAGGTTTAGCCTAATGCTGTTTGCTTTTTTTTTTGTGTGTGTGTGTATGTGTGTATGTGTGTATGTATGTATGTATGTATGTATGTGTGTGTGTGTGTATATATATATATATATATATATATATATATATATATATATATATATATATATATATAATTTTTTCAATTTGAGAAACCTACATGACTCTCACTGCATACTTGCTGTTTGTGAACAGTCCTTACCACAGTGCTGCCAAGTGTTACTTAAACCAATTTTTCAGAATTCCTGCATAACTCTCCATGTTTTAAATGTAATCGGTGAGATTCAGAGGGTTTGGTGTGAACTGGTTCAGACGTCTTTACAGTGGTGGTGATGGGAACCAGGCGTCGCCATGACTACAACACAGATACAGACACTTTATTTACCATCCAGAACCACCAGAGAACCTACACGAGTCTTCTGAGCTTATATGGAATGTTGATGATGGAAAACAGTGGAAAATCTCAAATCAAAATCAAATCAAATTTATTTATATAGCGCTTTTTACAACTGATGTTGTCACAAAGCAGCTTTACAAAAATGGGAATCACAGCACAGAGAATCAGACAAAACACTGAACATAATATACAGAATATACAGAACCCCCGTGAGCGCTGAGGCAAGGAAAAACTCCCTCAGAGCTGGAGGAGGAAGAAACCTCGGGAGGACCAAGACTCACATCTAAAGGGGGGACCATCCTACCACTGGTCAGACAACTTATAAGTTAAACATTGAAAAGTCAATTTTACATCCACGCAGTTCTAATAGTTCTAATAGTTCTAAAAAATCTGGAATAATGAGTTTTCTTTGGGGACTATTTTGCCGCACAGCGCCCTGCATGTCTCCCTCCACCATGAATGGAGTTGAAGTTCTCTAAACTCTCATAAAACAGCGTCTCAGTCATCAGGCAGTGAATTCAGAACCAGTTCATGTAGGAACTTTCTGTAGGAGCTTTTAGAGGGACGTCTGGTTCCCATCACCACCACTGTGAACGGTTCTTTCTCTAGAAGAGTGTTTCACTCCAAACCGCTCTGATTGGCTCTGTTTACATCATAACTGTTTAATTATGCAGAAATTTTGAATATTATGATGAACTGATCAACTGAAAGGGTCCAGTAAATTCTTGCATTACATTAACTTGCCTTAAGAGTTCATTTTACAAGAGAATTACTTTATTGAAGATGAGGCTGTCAGTAATATGCTTATCAGCTCGCCATTGGCAATGGGTCTATAGCATGACCATATGCCTGTGTGTGTGTGTGTGTGTGTGTATGTCTGTATATGTGTGTATAAAACAATATTTAATTTGTCTGAGATTTAATAAGTGGAAACAGACAAAATGGATTTTGTAGTATAAAAAAAAAACAAAATAACTACAAAAGAAGAAATATTGGTGAACGAACTTTAAGTTGGCTTGAAAACGCCAGCTGAAAAACGTTTAAATGGTGGGAGACTGTTGATGGTTGTTAAAATAGTGGATGCTGCGGTATCCAAGGTGGATGGTAATGCATGGTAATAAAGTTCCACCTTAAATTCTGCGCCACCTTAATTTTCCTGCTGTGTTAATTGTCGTTTCACCTTAGATTCATTGCCCCATTAATTTTAGTGTTACCTTAAAAGGAGTTCCATTTTATATTCTGTGCCATCTTAATTTTTGTGCTACCTTAAAGAGAATTCCACCTTAAATTTAGTGCCACCTTTTTAATTTTCATGCTAATTGCAGTTTCACTTTAAATTCATTGCCACCTTAAATGGAATTCCACCTTAAATTCTGTGCCACATTAATTTTAGTGCCATCTTAAACGGAGGTCCATCTTAAGTTCTGTGCCGACCTTAAATTCAGTGCCACGTTAATTGCAGTTCCACCTTAAATTTAGCGCCGCCTTAATAATAATAGTAATACTAATGACCCCACAGTTGCACTGGGTTTGACTGTTTCACAGACTGCACTAAATCCAGTTAATCAGGGCTGATTTTGCTCACTTTGCACTGAAACTTGTAGTTGATGTGTTCTTTAAGCACCGACGATCACAGCGTGCTCAGAAAAGCGTAATATGGCAGGTTATTCATCGCGTTTGTGTGTGTGTGTGTGTGTGTGTGTGTGTGTGTGTGTGTGTGTGTGTGTGTGTGTGTGTCGTATAAAAACAAGCGTGTGAGGGAGTTACCCTAGCTGATGGTTGCAGTGGGCTGGCTGCTGGTGAGTAAGACTGAGAGGGTCCGCCTCCACATCCTCTCCGCACACACTCTCGGATCGAGCTGATTTAGCACGCTGCCTCCAGTGTGAGTGTGAGTGTGAGTGTGTGTGTGGGTGTGTGTGTCCGTGTTCTGCTGGTGTGTGTGCTGAGTGAGGCGCAGTGGTTCTGAGTCCCCGCTCTCTCTCTCTCTGAAGAGGGCGAGTGAGTAATGAGGCACTGAGTGCCCCCCGCTCCGCCGCTGCCCTGAGGAGAATGTCCTGCTGAGGATCGAGCTGTTTGGATGGTGAACTCGGAGACAGGTACAGGCTGGCCGCGGGGGGGTGGGGTGTCTGAGTCGGGATGCTTCGGCGGTGGAGCTCCGCGTTGTGCTGCGCTGTTGTGTGTGTGTTGTGGTTTGGGTAGATCCGACGGCCAATTGCGTGGAAGCGTCTTATTTTGAGTCCGTCTTGAGGTTAAATTAAAGTGGTAGTTTGGTAAAAAGTCCGATCCCCTCGGTGTGCGTCCTTCGTGCGGTTTCTGTGCGTATGAACTTTTGCTTCTTTGGTGTTTTTCTTACCCTTTCTTAGCTAATGTTGCTAACAAGTAATGGGTGTTTATACCCCATCAATTAGCCTACATTTTTACCTTTATGGCATTTGGCTGGTGCTCTGATCCAGTTTGATCATTTTACACAGGGAGGCCAAGGTGATGTTAGGAGTCTTGCCCAAGGACTCTTATTGGGGTAGTGTAGGGTGTTTGCCCAGGTGGGGACTGAACCCCAGTCTACAGTGTAGAAGGCAGAGTTGTTACCCACTACACTACACTAACCAACCACCAGTCAGCATAGTGCCGACTGCATTCATCAGTCAGTTGTTAAGCCGTCCTACAAAGACTCTCAGAGACTGTGTAACACACTGTTCTCCATAAACATGGACTACCGTACCTTAGAACAACTAGACGCGTCAATAGCCTCAACGCTGAACCCTATAAGCTGATATATGGCGCCAAAACATGTTTTGGCTGATTGGTTTCATTTATATCAAAGGGGAAAACAAAAAAAAAAAAAGTATTTTTTCGATATTGAATCACCTGGGCTGGACGTTAGGGAACCGGCCCTGCGACTGGAAGGTCGCCGGTTCAATCCCCAGAGCCGACAGTACATGACTGAAGTGCCCTTGAGCAAGACACCTAACCCCCAATTGCTGCCTGGGTGCCGTGGATTGGGCTGCCCACCGCTCCGGGCAAGTGTGCTCGCTGCCCCCTAGTGTGTGTGTGGGATCACTAGAGTGTATGTGGTGCTTCACTGCACGGATTGGTTAAGGTCAAATTTCCCCGTCGTGGGACCGATTAGGGTCACCATTAAGATGAATTTAGAGCCTACGTGATACATTTACTTCGATATACAGTTGTGTGCAAAAGTTTGAGCACCCCCTGGGCGAATTCCATGCTGCTGTTGATTTTCCGAGTGTAAATAAGTTGAACGTCGTCCACAGGGAAGCGCACGTTTTAGTACGCAGCCGCTGTTCATGTGCTGTGTTTGTCGTCCCGGGGTGAAAAATGAAACCTGAAATGTGGCCTGTGTGAAAGTTACGGCACGTTTTGTTTTACCAGCGAATAAATAAAAATCTGTCGTATGGACGTCTGATCTCTGTAGCGAACGCGCTCATTTTTTCTTTGGAAATCAGCGACAGTTCACTGTGTTTTTGTCTGTATTTAAGTTCGCTGTCACTGCCTCTACTGTTTGTTTCAATTTTCTGGATATTTGTTTGATGATGCAGGTTTTATGCTGTATGGAGATGTTATAATAGAAGTGGTCCAGAATGACTTGGAATAGTTTTGCTGCATAAACCTCTGTTTAACTTTAGTTCAACGTGAAGAAAGTTATTTCTTTCTCCTGGAAAGTTAATAATGCAAGTGCAATGAAACAAATGCATTACACACTGTTTCCAAACGTATTGGCTCGTCTGGCTTCACGCGCGTATGAACTTGAGTGACGTCCCATTCTTAATCCATAGGGTTTAATATGACGTCGGCCCACCCTTTGCAGCTATAACAGCTTCAGCTCTTCTGGGAAGGCTTTCCACAAGTTCTTCCAGAAGCACATTTGTGAGATCAGAGACTGACGTTGGACCATGATCCCCCCTCCACCAAACTTTACACTCGGCACAGTGCAGTCAGACAAGTACCGTCTCCTGGTAACCGCCAAACCCAGACTTTGTCCACCGGATTTCCAGACGGAGAAGCGTGATTGGTCACTCCAGAGAACACGTCTCCACTGCTCTAGAGTCCAGTGGCGGCGCTTTACACCACTGCATTCCACGCTTTGCATTGCGCTTGGTGATGTAAGGCTTGGATGCAGCTGCTCGGCCATGGAAACCCATTCCATGAAGCTCTCTACGCTGTTCTTGAGCTGATCTGAAGGCCACATGAAGTTTGGAGGTCTGTAGTGATTGACTCTGCAGAAAGTCGGTGACCTCTGCGCACTATGCCCCTCAGCATCCGCTGACCGCTCTGTCATTTTACGTGGCCGACCACTTCGTGGCTGAGTTGCTGTCGTTCCCAATCGCTTCCACTTTGTTAAAATCCCACTGACAGTGGACTGTGGAATATTTAGTAGTGAGGAAATTTCACGACTGGACTTGCTGCCCAGGTGGCGTCCGATCACGGTACCACGCTGGAATTCACTGAGCTCCTGAGAGCGACCCATTCTTTCACTAATGTCTGTAGAAGCAGTCTGCAGGCTGAGGGGCTCGGCTTTATACACCTGTGGCCACGGAAGAGACTGGAACACCTGAATTCAATGATTTGGGTGGGTGACTGAAGACTTTTGGCAATACTGTGGGTGGGTGTGTGTGTGTGTGGGTGGGTGGGTGGGTGGGTGGGTGTGGGTGTGGGTGTGTGTGTGAGATACTCACTGTTGTCTGCTGAAAAACAGACTTCTTTACTTTTTAATGTAAGTCAGTGGAAGCAGAATCTTTTCCAGTTCCCTTTGGGCCGTTTCTTTTGGTCCATTCTTCATTAAATTTCAACACAATGTGAAGAGCAACAGATATTTTCAATTATTAAATGATTTGCAAATCTAACTAATTAAAAAATGTGTCCTATATTTTTGTTTATATAATATAATTTATCTCTTATATTTTGAGTTTGAGCCTCTTTATTCTTGCGAAAGATGTTTATTTTGATGCAGATATTTCTATACGTTTCATTTGGAGAGGTCGTCTGATGCTGAATTGAGCTGAATTGTTCATTGTTCATCGGTTTTTGTTTAGCAGAGATCTGTAGGGTCATTTTGCGAAAATCTAAATTATTATTCCGGCTCAGACACTTTTAACGTTATATAGCACAAACAACCCCAGTTGTTCCTTTGTGCCCCAGTCGCGCTGTTTAATATCAGCGTCAGAAATGGGAGAAATCCTGCTGAGTTGTTTATGCAGAGAGCCCTGAACTGGGATGTGACCTGTTCAGTCCATTCTAAATAAACCGCAGTGGGTAAATATCCATTGTGCCTGCCTGTTTATCTTGTTCACCTCATTATTTGCGTAATCTGTTTGTGCTGGAGTGTCCAGTGGCTGTGTGACAGTCGGGCGGCGAGGAAGAAGAGCGCTTTTGTGTTTGTTTGCTTGTCTGATGTGTAATGATTGTCAGCTGATGGCAAGTCGGAGCCACATGACCTGCAGATTATAGGAGTCAGGAGCTGCTGTCTGGGGGAAAAATCATAAATTATAGACGCCGTTTTCAGAAATAGATTCCCGCCTCTGACACTCCTCAGGACTTGAGCCGGCGGCTGAGAGCTGAGGGCTTGTTTTATGTCTGAATGAGAAGCTCTTTAAGGCCAGAAGTTGAGTTCAGTGTGTTTGGACTGGCAAATTGGCCAAATGAGCTTCACTGGCCAGTTTAATGTTTGTGTACTCATAATTCATAACTACAGCTGCTGCTGCTGCTGATTATACATTATACACCTCCTCGTTTCTACTCTCACTGTCCACTTTATCAGCTCCACTTACTGTATAGCTGCACTCTGTAGTTCTACAGTTACAGACTGTAGTCCATCTGTTTCTCTGATACTCTGTTACCCTGTTCTTCAGTGGTCAGGACCCCCATGGACCCTCACAGAGCAGGTACTATTTGGGCGGTGGATCATTCTCAGCATTGCAGTAACACTGACGTGGTGGTGGTGTGTTAGTGTGTGTTGTGCTGGTCTGAGTGGATCAGACACTGCAGTGCAGGCAGAATGTTATGCCTGATCTGTGTGTGTGTGTGTGTGTGTGTGTGTGTGTGTGTGTATATGTGTGCATATTTACTAAAAGGAACTGAAGGTATATATATAAGTCACTGATGGTTCCCAGCTCTGTTTACATGCTCTTATGACGGCGGTTTTGAGGGGAAGTGATTTATCACAGTGGCCAAATCTGTTAAAAGCAGCTTAACTTTGCCGTTCCCTCATTAATATGAGCTCATGGCGATCTCAGTCAGTCAGGTGGAGATCGGCGCTCTCAGAGCCGAGAGTGTGTAGTTATTTCTGGGCTCGGACGCGTGTTTCTGTGTAAGCTACTGTGGTAATGAGACGTTGGGATCGGTCTGAGCGGCCTGGTGTAATTTGTTCTATTCCTGAAGTTTAAACACAGTGTGTGAGCCGGGCTGGTGTGTGTTGGGTGGTGCCCACCTCTCCGTTGGCTTTTTGTGTTTGGGTGATGTGCCGTCAGTTCCTTTTAGTAAATGCCTGCCTGTCGCAAGCTGGATAAAAAGGGAATTTTCAAAATTTGAATAGAGTTTTAGTCCGAGCCGTTCACAGTGGTGGTGATGGGAACCAGACGTCCCTCTAAAAGCTCCTCACAGAAAGTTCCTACATGAACTGGTTCTGAATTCCCTGCCTGATGACTGAGACGCTGTTTTATGAGAGTTTAGAGAACTTCAACTCCATTCATGGTGGAGGGAGACATGCAGGGCGCTGTGCGCCAAAATAGTCCCCAAAGAAAACTCATTATTCCAGAATTTCCACTGTTTTCCTCCATCAACATTCCATATAAGCTCAGAAGACTCGTGTAGGTTCTCTGGTGGTTCTGGATGGTAATTAAAGTGTCTGTATCTGTGTTGTAGTCATGGCGACGCCTGGTTCCCATCACCACCACTGTAAAGACGTCTGAACCATTTCACACCAAACCCACTGAATGTCTCTGATTACATCTCACACACTGGATTACGCTAAAATAATAGAAAAATATCGGAACTGAAGTGGGTTCGAACAGAACCTTTTAAAATGAGTTATTAAGCCGAACTAATCGCTCTAAAGTTGCTGCTGATCTGATGGAGCTTTTGGAAGCTTGGTTTGTTTACGTTGCCAAGACCTGCTTTGTGGTGTTAAAACCGTATGGGCTGTAAAGAAGCAGTCTGGGATTAAAGCACATCACAATGCATTTGATGAAAAACATTAATCCTTAATCCACCCGTCTACTTGAGAGCGGCTCAGTTGGACCGGTCAGCCGTCAGAGGATTTAGAAGGACCCTTTATTGTGATGAACAGGGCGTGGGACGTTATGCAATGTTACTAGTGGGTGTGTTTGCTGTAATGCGATGTATGTATATGTGACGTACCGCGCTGAGACCGCACTTGGTGTAATCCAGCACTGATTACATAACCAAATGTAATCATGTGATCTTTAACATAGGAGGCGCCTTCTGACTAACCGTGATATTAGAATATGCATGCAATCAAATGAATGGCTGACTGTTGAGATTGATGCAGGGCTGTAGGCTCACTGTTGGCCATGTGGAGGATGTGGTGATGGGAACCGGGCGTCGCCATGACTACAACACAAACATAGGCATTTTATTTACCATCCAGAACCACCAGAGAACCTACACGAGTCTTCCGAGCTTATATGGGATGTTGGTGGTGGAAACTTTTCAGGTTTTTCTTTCTGTTTTGCTTTGCATGCTCCTGCTTTTACTGTATTTAATCAATTTTGAGCCAAAAATGCTGCCCACAGGACGCCGATGGCTGGATATTGTTGGTTGGTGGACTGTTCTCAGTCCAGCAGTGACATTGAGGTGTTTAAAAACTCCAGCAGCACTGCTGTGTCTGATCCACTCATACCAGCGCAACACACACTAACACACCATCACCAGGTCAGTGTTACTGCAGTGCTGAGAATGACCCACCAATCAAATAGCACCTGCTCTGTGAGGGTCCATGGGGGTCCTGACCACTGAAGAACAGGGTAAAAGGGGGTAACAAAGTACTGTAGAACTACAGAGTGTGTGTGTGTGTGTGTGTGTGTAGTTTTAAAAATGAAAACCTCACACTTCGGGTTTTGTTATGATACTGATAACACATCTCAGAAGAAGGCAGTGAGCTGGATGTCCTCGTTCTCTCCGCCCGGCTGCAGAGTGAGTTCCGGCTCTTCCGGACGCTGCAGTGTTTGAATGGTAAGAGCTGAGAAGTGTGAAGTTACTCAGCTCTCAGTGTGGTGCAACGCAGGAAGTGCAGGGAGGAAGTAGTTTGTTCCGGGGCTGTTCTGGTTCATCAGAGAGCAGCGCAGGGCGTGTGTCTTTAACCCAGCGCTGCTCTGCTGGTACAGATTTGTTCTGTGATTGACTAACACTGACGAAACGACGTTTCATAACTTCGGAAAACCGAGCGTTTCTCTGTGCAGAGGGCGTTTAGAGGCCTCTGCACGGGCGGCATTAGAAAACTACAGCACGTGTGACCAGGGGAAGTGACCTTGACTTCCTGCAGCGCAGAAATTAATTATTGTCTTTTTTTTCATTTATTCATTTAGATCGATTAATATATTCAAATAACCGCCCCTGTTCATACTTGCTTTGACCATCGAAACGGGTCAGAACCACCATAAAACATTCACTTTTATCAAGTTTTTCTCCACCGTTTCACCTTTTGACTGACACTCTGAACTAAGCAGGAAACGGTTATAACATCTACATTTTAAAGGGTTTTGAAGACGTCTGGTTCCTATCACCACCACTGTGAGCAGTTCTGAAGTTTCTCTAGAGCAAAAGAGGTGAAGATCATTCCTGAGATGCACCTCGTCTTCTTTTAACTTCTTCAGCTCCTCAAGACCATCGGTGGCTCCAAAACGCACTTGGTCATGTTCTTCATAACGTTCATACTCGATAAGCTCCATTCAGAAGCTGGGCGTCGTGTGAGGCTGTAGCTCTTCTCTCCAGTCTAATAGACGGTGACGTCATTTTAAACCCTTATAATAAAAGAAGCTGAACTCAGTTTGTTTTTCTACTGAAACCCGTTTTTCCCCAAATCTGGGCTCTAAACTATAAACAGACGGCATCTCTTCAGTGATCTGCTCTGGAAATGTTATTTTTGCTTGTGCAGTAAATAAATATATCAAATAAAAGTGTAAATTTATTTCATGGTTACTGAATAATTGGCCTCACGTTTTGGTCACGTAGTTTCAGACGGACCGACCAGTGGAAATCTAAAAACGTGCCCTTTCGCTCTGAGACAATGAACGTAGTTTATGAAGGTCCAGAATTGGATCTTGAGGAACCTTTTCACGGCGTGTTCCTGTCCACTACCTGCTTTTGTGACGGTGTGTTTGGCTGACGTTTGTCCGTCTCTCGCAGTGAAGTGATTGTGGAGTGAGTTTTGTGATTTAAGAGAAGAGATCTTGGTCTCCTGTGAAGGGCTTCCACACTGCTGCGGAACTGAGTGGACAAAAGCAGAGCTTCGTGGTGGAAGTTGTGCTCGGAGATGGAGATGGTGAGGTCATTTCCTCAGCTGCTGTTCTATTGGCACATAACCTACAGATTCCACCTCACGGTCAAGATTCGTGTCCTTTGGCCGTGTGTGAGGAAATCCGAGTCTCGGATTTCTCACTGCACCTCACCCACCTCACCCATGTCCTGCTGAGGTGTGCGGGGACTTCCTGTGTTGGAGGAGAACGTTCCTGTACTTTTTTAAGCTGTTAGGTTCTGAATAACTGTGTAGTGAAGGTTTCTGCTTTGTTCTCCACTTCTACACGATGACATAGCCAGGACTGTCAACTTTAGTGGGGTGACTGGACAGAGATTTCCGGGTGGTTAGCGTGAGATTGGAGTGAGATTTTCAGATGTTTGGAATGAGATTGGAGTGAGACTTTGAAGTGGTTGGAGTGAGACTGTCTAGAGATTTTTTGGTGGATGGAGTGAGACTGGAGTGAGATTTCCAGGCGGATGGGGTAAGATAAAAGTAGGATTTCTAGATGGTTGGAGTGAGATTTCCAGATGTTTGGAATGAGACTGGAGTGAGATTTCCAGCTAGTTGGAGTAAGATAAAAGTGGGATTTCCAGATCGTTGAAGTGAAACTGGAGTGAGATCCCCTTGTGGCTGGCATGAAACTGGGGTGAGATTTCCGGGTGGCTGGCATGAACCTGGGGTGAGATTTCCGGGTGGCTGGGGTGAGATTGCAGTGAGATTTCCGGGTGGTTGGCGCTCACCGCCGCCCTCTAAAGGCGTCGTTAACAGACGTCACGTATATAATCGTTCCAGATTTCGCTGCTCTGTCTGGATGCGTCTTCGTTTGTGTCGCCGTTAAATCAGCAGGGCCTCCACGCTCGTACAGTCTCTGTGTGGCCCCGTGTGGCCCCGCGGCGCTCAGCGCTGGTCGCCGTGAGTGTGTAGTTGTCTTGAGTTCTTCACTCTTGGCTTTTCAGTTTCGTCGAGTCTCTGAGTCAGAATGGTTTTCCTGGCAGCTGCTGATCACCACGATTACAAAGCGAAGCGAGCGCCCTCATCGTCCCCCGGTGAAGTCATCCTGTTTGGGGTTTTGGGGTATTCAGCATTGGCCGCATGACCGTAAGAGTTCGGCTTTCCGCCGTCGTCTGTGCATCACGCGCCCTCGGAGTGATATTTTGATGATCAAGCCCATTCAGTGGTGCTGAGGTCTGGACTCTGGGGCAGTCTTTGTTTGGTGTGTCCGTCTCCTTTTCTCAGTGAGGTTCTTCTTGATCAGCTACACGTCCTTTCAGACCCACAGCGCTGAGTGGTCTTCTCACAGTGGAAGGATGGACAGAAACACCTGTGGATGTTTTCAGATCTGAAGTTCTTGATCTTCTCCTCTCTCTCAGAGATCAAAGCTTTCAGTGCTGTTTATCTGATGGGGGGCAGTTTTGGGGTCTGCTGGCTCTTCCAGGTGGTTGTTAGGGGTCCTGCTTTCTCTGTAGCTTTATTAGGTTTCTTTGAGCTGCAGTTTTGGGATCATTTATCACTAACTTTCTCTCCTTTGTTATGGAAGTAGAATATCTCCTGAAAAATATCTCCTGGAAAAATGCATCGCCTGTGCTTAATGTGCCTTGAATGGGCATATTCAACCTTCACTTCTGATACTTTAGTGGACGTTATGATTAAATGATGAGTGGTGATGTCAGTACGGGGTCATTAGAGATTGTGTTGCTGATTTAAATGTTAAGAATGCAGGCGGTTGTGCAACATTTTACGATGACCTTTCTTCAGCAGCAGCTGTTGTGTTTGTGTAAGTCATGGAAATTGACCTGGAATTTGGCTTGGATGAGTCTTGGAAAGTGATTTCCTGAATAAGAACCCCGATAGTCTAACTTCAATCACTCTGAACTGACATTCTTTGTAAACTATTTGTAAAATAACTCTTTCATAAGGTCATGAATTACTTTGTTGACCCCCTTTTACCCTGTTCTTCAGTGGGCAGGACCCCCATGGACCCTCACAGAGCAGGTACTATTTGGGTGGTGGGTCATTCTCAGCACTGCAGTAACACTGATGGTGGTGGTGTGATAGTATGTGTTGTGCTGGTACAAGTGGATCAGACACAGCAGTGCTGCAAGAGTTTTTAAACACTGTGTCCACTCACTGTCCACTCTATTAGACACTCCTACCTTGTCGGTCCACCTTGTAGATGTAAAGTCAGAGACGACAGCTCATCTGCTGCTGCACAGTTTGTGTTGGTCATCCTCTAGTCCTTCATCAGTGGTCACAGGACGCTGCCCACAGGACGCTGGATGCTTTTGGTTGGTGGACTATTTTCAGTCCAGCAGCGAAACTGAGGTGTTTAAAAACTCCAGCAGCACTGCTGTGTCTGATCCACTCAGACCAGCACAACACACACTAACACACCACCACCACGTCAGTGTTACTGCAGTGCTGAGAATGACCCACCACCCAAACAGTACCTGCTCTGTGAGGGTCCATGGGGGTCCTGACCACTGAAGAACAGGGTAACCGAGTATCAGAGAAACAGATGGACTACAGTATTTGCGTATTCCTTCAAGTTGTCCAGCTAAAAACACCACCTGACTCCAGTATCGGTGATGATCTCCGTGATCCTGAGCTGCTGTCGTGGTAAATCTGCTCTGTTTCTCAGCGATAAACATCTCACTGATCGTCTCTTAAGGCCGAGGCTCTTTCTGTATCCTTCCTCTGTCCTGACCGCAGATGCTTCCTGCAGCTGTGAGCTCCCCCCAACTCTCCGTGCGGACCCTTTGTGCGGAACCCCCCTTTTGCCTCCCCCTCTCTCCTCTACACGCACCAGCGGAATTACAATCGTGTCCGGCTGAAAGACGGACCGCCAGCCCGCGTGTGTCTGCGCTGCTGTTTCTCTGCCAGGACCTCCGGCCCACCGGGATGGAAAACTGGAAACGGCGTCTGCAGGGCAGCTTTTCCTTAAAGCCATAGTTCAGTGAGAAGTTTTAATCGTAGGGATTCAGTTGATAAGTGTCAGACTTCCGTTCTCCTTAAAATGACCCCGAGATAGTGTTGCATATCATCACTGTCGGAGCGAAAGCTCGTATCTCTGAAATGGTACAGTTGCAGCAGCAGGAAAAGAAATTCCTACATTTCTGTGGAAGTTTATCAGAGAGATTTTGTCCCTTGCAGGTTTTGACTGTTTCTTTTGGTCCATTCATCATGGAATTTTCACACAATAGCTGCGTTCCAAAGCCTGGGCTTCAGGGTCCTCGGTAGGACTGTCCTATGAAGACTCCTCCTTAATAGGTCACACAGTCATTGGCTGGAGGTTGGGGAACCAGCCTTGTGACCAGAAGGTCGCCGGTTCGATCCCCAGAGCCGACAGTAAATGACTGAGGTGTCCTTGAGTAAGTCGCCCAACCCCCAACCCAAATGGAGCCCATTCCACAGAAATGGACATACATACGTACAAATACCGCTAAATAAAATACGATATGGCCTTGGGTTACTGCAACTTTATCACGGGGTAGAATGTTCTTGGGCACGGCCCGAAGGAGAGCAACCACTGAGGAGAAGACCGTTTGGTCACTACCAACTGCAGACATTTCATGATTTTTTTTTTTTTTTTAAATTGATTTAAAAATAATATGATTTAAAATGATAACACAGCAATATTTAATGTAAAACCTGTGTTTATAAATATGTCTTGGTCACTAAATCACCACCTCGAGTCACTGTCTGACAGCAGAAGCTAGACTTTCTGAACTCAGACTCGACTCGGACTGAGATTTCAGAGACTTGACTCACACTCACTTCAGAGACTCTAGACCCGACCCGGGACTCGCGTCCAAGAGAGCCGACTCGGGACTCGCGTCCAAGAGAGCCGACTCGGGACTCGCGTCCAAGAGAGCCGACTCGGGACTCGCGTCCAAGAGAGCCGACTCGGGACTCGCGCCCAAGAGAGCCGACCCGGGACTCGCGTCCAAGAGAGCCGACCCGGGACTCGCGTCCAAGAGAGCCGACCCGGGACTCGCGTCCAAGAGAGCCGACCCGGGACTCGCGTCCAAGAGAGCCGACTCGGGACTCGCGTCCAAGAGAGCCGACTCGGGACTCGCGCCCAAGAGAGCCGACCCGGGACTCGCGTCCAAGAGAGCCGACCCGGGACTCGCGTCCAAGAGAGCCGACCCGGGACTCGCGTCCAAGAGAGCCGACCCGGGACTCGCGTCCAAGAGAGCCGACTCGGGACTCGCGTCCAAGAGAGCCGACTCGGGACTCGCGTCCAAGAGAGCCGACTCGGGACTCGCGTCCAAGAGAAACCGAGACTCAGATTTGAATCTCAGAAATTTCTTAGCTTTAATGCATCCACTTCATACTCGACAGGCAGTCACTATGTGACAACAGAAGCTAGACTTTCTAATGTTACGCAACTCACTGATTAGGGAGTTCAGAGCCGTTTGGGACTCAGCCTGAGTTTGACGAGACTTCTGACTGAGACGCGGACATTTGAATTTCAATGTCATTCAGGTGACATTCTTTAGACTTTTATACTGCTGTTTTTCAGTAAATCAGACTGGAAGAGCTTTAATTCAAGCCTCTGATATTAATGTTGGAGGTGTTTAGCCTGTTGGCTGGCTGACCAGCCTGGTTCTAGATAAGAAAATACCTTTTTAAGCCCCTCAGTTTAAACGGAACAGGGTTCTTACTCCATCAGTTCACTCTGTGCTCGGTGTGATCAGCGTTAGAGTCAGAGATTAATCCATTAACAGCTGAAGGGTTTCTCGTGGCGCAGTGACACAGTTCAGTCGCTGTGAGGCGTCACAGCCGTGGTATATCGTGAATTTTACAACGGCTTTGGACGCAGCTCAGCCAATCAGATTTCAGGACCAGAACGATCAGTTTATAACCAGTCATTTTACACTTATAATCTAACAGAGTCGATTTCAAGGACCTAAACAACTTTTACTCCAACGGCTTCGTTTTTCATCGTTTTCTTGGTGCTGTTTCTTTTATCTGCACGTTGGTCGTACACAGAGAACTGTGGGTGACCGAAGGCCTGGAACGCTACGTGTGGCATCTTGAAATCACCCCAAATGTAGGCTGCATTTCCAAACTGTATCCGAAGGGTCCTCCACTTTGGATCGGCCTGCTGTGACATAGCAGCCAAGAAACGCAGGCTGGGCTTTGGAGCGCAGCTGAAGTAAAGAGCACCTTGTACTTTTAAATTGCATCCAAAAATGAAAAACGACACAAACGAAGACGCAAGATTTGATATTATAATTGATTTACTTTGTCTAGTTGTGTTTGTCTTATTTTGTCTAATCTGACCCTAAAACAAGTTTCCGCTTCTAAAGCAGTGCGTTGTGTTACAGCTTTATGAGTGGACCAGATAATTCAGCAATATTTTTCTTGTGTGAACCCGGAACCTGGACATGAAAATCGCAGGAGAGCAGCAGCAGCTGCACGTTCCAGCCAATGTGTGAGTATTGGGGCCCGACCGATTATATAATTCAGTAACATACAAATTATATAATAAGCAACGTTTTTTGGTCCGTTCAAACTTGTGACCTCTTGATGACGAAAGGCCAAAACCTTGTATTATAGGAAAAAGTGGAAAGTAAAAATAAAATAAGAAGCATTCTGGGTAGCTCCACCCACAGGGCTGTGCCGTATTATACCAATATACCAATCAGCACCATTTAAGAACATCCATTGGAGTAAAACTTTTAAAACCTATTTAAATATATAAATATTAAATTATATCGGACAATATTATTAGTTATCTGGATTTTAGGCACCACAAAACTGTACCGGACAGGCCCTAAAGGATGTACGCTGTATTGCCAAAAGTATTCGGTCGTCTGGCTTCACACGTATATGAACTTGAGTGACGTCCCGTTCTTAATCCATAGGGTTTAATATGATGTTGGCCCACCCTTTGCAGCTATAACAGCTTCAGCTCTTCTGGGAAGGCTTTCCACAAGGGTTAGGAGTGTGATTATGGGAATTGTTGACCGTTCTTCCAGAAGAACATTTGTGAGGTCAGACGCTGATGTTGGACCATAATCCCCCCTCCACCAAACTTTACACTCGACACAATGCAGTCAGACAAGTACTGTAACCGCCAAACCCAGACTTGTCCACCGGATTTCAAGATGGAGAAGCGTGATTGCATCTGCTGACCCCGCTCTGTCATTTTACGTGGCCGACCACTTCGTGGCTGAGTTGCTGTCGTTCCCAATCGCTTCCACTTTGTTATAATCCCACTGACAGTGGACTGTGGAATATTTAGTAGTGAGGAAATTTCACGACTGGACTTGCTGCACAGGTGGCGTCCGATCACGGCACCACGCTGGAATTCACTGAGCTCCTGAGAGCGACCCATTCTTTCACTAATGTCTGTAGAAGCAGTCTGCATGTGTTTTAATCACAGGTTCTACCAGAGCAACATGTAGCACTGCCACTGGGCTTCAGCCTGCGGACGGGTGAAACGTTCATTAATATCAGTACCTAATTCATCACATACTGAGCTCGAACCGTGTGGAGGTTCAGTATCTCTAATAGCCGTTATAATGTGGTGTAGACACTGTATGACTCCCTGGTATCTATAAACGTGGACTGAAGCGCATCTTGTAGCTAAAAACGGTAGCAGGCATGTAGAAGGTTGAGTATCTGGAGGGGCAGCTCTCTCCTGTAGAGAGGTAGCTGAGTGCTTTTACCCTTTCATTATTAAAGTGTGTGTGTTCTTCACTGTGGATCTCCTCTGTAGAGCTTCTCTCTGGAATTTTCTCACTTTCTGTCAATTTGGAAGTAAATCACATCTGCGCTTCAGCGGCGTTCTTTGTATCGTTGCCAGTGATGTGACACGTAGCCAGAATTTTCTGGTTGTTTGTGTGTTTCTGCCAAGAAATTGCAACAAGCAGCTCTTTTGTTAGTTTGCTGCTCATTGATGTTATATTTAAAACCCCTTTAAAAGCTGTTTGAACTAGAGAACCACGGTCTCGTTGTCAGAGCAACTTTGAGATGCAGATAGGCTTTAGCCTGCACTACCATGGATGAGCCGAAAGGTCAGAGGGACCTTCAGACAGTTAAAATAGCTGGAATGGATGTTGTAATTAATTCATTAATTAATTATAATTAAATGGTTAAGATGTAAACAGTCATTCAGAGTGGTCAGAATTGTTTACAGTGGTGGTGATGGGAACCAGACGTCCCCCTCTAAAAGCTCCTCACAGAAAGTTCCTACATGAGCTGGTTCTGAATTCACTGCCTGATGACTGAGACGCTGTTTTATGGTAGTTTAGAAAAGATTTTGGTCCTAAAATGTATTTTTGAAATCTATTAATGGTGGAGGGATACATGCAGGGTGTTGTGAGGCAAAATAGTCCCAAAAGAATTTTCCACTATTTTTCCATCATCAACATTCCATATAAGCTCAGAAGACTCGTGTAGGTTCTCTGGTGGTTCTGGATGGTAAATAAAGTGTCTATATCTGTGTTGTGGTCATGGTGACGTCTGGTTCCCATCACCACCACTGTAAAGACGTCTGAACCGTTTCACACCACATCCTCTCTGAATCTCTCTGTTTACACCTCACACACTGAGTTATGCAGAAGTTTTGAAACTTTAGTGGATGTCCCCTTTAAGTTGCTTGTATTTCACTATGTTTCAGTGATTCTAGTGCTGTGCATGTGTTTGTCACGGCGGCTGTGACCGCGGCCTTGGAGAAGTCCAGGGTGGTAGTTACACTGGACCGTCTTTCAGGGCCGTCCATTCAGAAATACTCTGAGGATTGTGGGAAGCTTGCAGGCTGTTCTAGGAATTTTAGGAGTAGCTTAAGTTACTTGGATTTATAAGAAGTAGTTTTAGAAAAAGCTCATGTCCACATTTATTCACTTTAACTGTTTTTCAATGTTCTGTCCAGCTCAGATTCCTGGCGACCCCTGGTTCCCATCACCACCACTGCAAAGACATCTGAACCGTTTCACACCAAACCGGCTCTGGATCTCCGTTTACACTGTTCATCTCACACACTGAACTACGGGGGAACCTCCGGAACGTCACAGAAATTCCCCTTAAATATTAAATAGCTTGTCCATCAGAAAGAGGTTCCGGCAGCCGACGGTAAAGCTGCGCTCACATGGTCAAACTTTAGTTGCTTGAAACCTACATGCAACTAAACTGTACTTGAGCTGCACCACGTAAAGTGCCCTGCAACTCGACTGAAACTCGGTCACCAGTGGATCAGCTTCTTAAAACCAGTCAAAACACTGATAACGCTTCATATGATCACGTCAGACTGCATCATTTCAAAGGACTGATTACAAATGGCACCAGCTTGATGCTCACAAAACGCTGAAGCTAGAAATATATGCACGACGTGATGTTTTACAATAGACATGTTAAATATATTTAAATGTATTCAGGCTGTTCTAGGAATTTTAGGAGAAGCTTAAATTACTTGGATTCAGCTCATTTCCACATTTATTCACTCCCTGCCTGCACTTGAACTGTTTTTCAATGTTCTGTCCAGCTCAGATCTCCAAGTCAACTCCAAAACTATGCCTTAGAGCGGAATTACACGGAATTTCAAAAAGATTTGCGCATAATTAAATGGTTGAGACGTAACAAAGTCAGAGCGGTTCTGCACTTTAGGCAAACTTTCACCGTCAGAGCTGCTCACAGTGGTGGTGATGGGAACCAGACGTCCCCCTCTATAAGCCCCTCACAGAAAGTTCCTCCATGAGATGGTTCTGAATTCACTGCCTGATGACCTGAGACGCTGTTTTATGAGAGTTTTGAGAAGATTTTGGACTAAAATGTACTTTAAAGAATCCGAAGAGGTTCAAGCCGAGGGGAAGGGTCTCTAAAGGACACAGTTTTTCATATTTTCCATCGTGAACCTCAGAGGACACACACGGGTTTACTGGTGGTCTCTGTGGGTTCTCCTTTGGTTCTGTGTTAGATCTTTGTTGGGTTGCTAAGACCACAGAGAGCCCACAGCGGGGCAGTAGGGGGACGTTTGAAAAGAGGAAGTATCATACGCCGATAAACACCAAGCTCAAATGAATTTGATAGCTGTGTAGATTTAAGGGGATGATACAAGTTTGGACAGATTTCAGCTGATTCATGGTGTTCGGTTGGGTGTTTCATGACTGCCGTGCCTTTAAACTCTTACATTTTTATTATTTTTCACATTTGTCGCAACAAAACATTGCATCCCCAGAATAATAACTTGAAATAAGAAGAAAAAGAACTATCTTTATTTTGAATGGACGTCAGTTGAACAAGATTTTGTTCCGACAGTGACGGTATATTTCCCAACCAACCAACCAACCAATCAATCAGTCCAACGATCAATCAATCTTTATTTAAACTCTGAGTACTTTTGATTGCGACCCTCAGTTGTAACATAGCAGAAACAATCCAGAGAGCACAGACTGAAATACTGGATCATAAAAACACATCAAATGGTAAGAAAAGTAGAAAACATAAGTAATAAAATACATAAGAATATAATCAAAGATACAGTATATAAATAAACACGGACATTTACACCAATCAGGCGTAACATCTGACCACCTCCTTGTTTCTACGCTCATTGTCCACTTTATCAGCTCCACTTGCTGTAGGATCCACCACCCAAACAGTACCTACTCTGTGGGGGTCCATGGGGGTCCTGACCACTGAAGAACAGGGTAACAGAGTATCAGAGGAACAGATGATCAAACTGGTGCCTTTGAAATTATGCAGTCTGACGTGATCATATGAAGTGTTATCAGTGTTTTGACTGGTTTTAAGAAGCTGATCCGCTGGTGACCGAGTTTCAGTCGAGTTGCAGGGCACTTTACGTGGTGCAGCTCAAGTACAGTTTAGTTGCATGTAGGTTTCAAGCAACTAAAGTTTGACCATGTGAGCGCAGCTTTACCGTCGGCTGCCGGAACCTCTTTCTGATGGACAAGCTATTTAATATTTAAGGGGAATTTCTGTGACGTTCCGGAGGTTCCCCCGTAGTTCAGTGCGTGAGAGAAACAGTGTAAACGGAGATCCAGAGCCGGTTTGGTGTGAAACGGTTCAGATGTCTTTGCAGTGGTGGTGATGGGAACCAGGGGTCGCCAGGAATCTGAGCTGGACAGAACATTGAAAAACAGTTAGTGAATAAATGTGGACATGAGCTTTTTCTAAAACTACTTTTTATAAATCCAAGTAACTTAAGCTACTCCTAAAATTCCTAGAACAGCCTGCAAGCTTCCCACAATCCTCAGAGTATTTCTGAATGGACGGCCCTGAAAGACGGTCCAGTGTAACTACCACCCTGGACTTCTCCAAGGCCGCGGTCAGAGCCGCCGTGACAAACACATGCACAGCACTAGAATCACTGAAACATAGTGAAATACAAGCAACTTAAAGGGGACATCCACTAAAGTTTCAAAACTTCTGCATAACTCAGTGTGTGAGGTGTAAACAGAGAGATTCAGAGAGGATGTGGTGTGAAACGGTTCAGACGTCTTTACAGTGGTGGTGATGGGAACCAGACGTCACCATGACCACAACACAGATATAGACACTTTATTTACCATCCAGAACCACCAGAGAACCTACACGAGTCTTCTGAGCTTATATGGAATGTTGATGATGGAAAAATAGTGGAAAATCTGGAATATTCAGTTTCTTTGGGGACTATTTTGCCTCACAGCGCCCTGCATGTCTCCCTCCACCATGAATGGAGTTGAAAAGTATGTTAGGCCAAAAGGTTATTGCAAAACAATAGTAATAACTGTCAGTGCGGCAGCTTTTGGAGGTGGACGTCTGGTTCCTATCACCTCCACTGTAAAGAAATCCAACCATTATGCAGATATTTTGAGAAATTTATGGAATTTCTTTTTTTCAAAGCGTATTTAAAACCATGCTGACATACTCCACTGAGGATATGATGTTGCTTAAGTGCTCTTTTCCTGATTTCGCGTGATGCAGCATAACAAATACCCAAATAGCGATGGAGCTATTTGAATGCTGCCACCTGGAGCAGTTAAGTGAGCGTTTTGAATGCCCATGCACGCCCATTGTAAACACCTCTGGAGCTTCTGACGCCTTCAGCCTCTGTTCTTTGTCCAGAAACACCGAAACGCTGTAGGTTTGCTGTTCTGATTATGAGCTGTTGTCTCAGCTGAAGCTTAATCCTTTCCTGTTTCACTGCATGAGTAAAATTCCAGCAGGCTGCTGCGTGAGGTTGTCGGCGAAGTGCGCTATTTTAATCTGACCATTAATCAGAGTCGATCAGGTTCAGTGAGTTCAACAGATGGAGCTTTATTCATAATCAAGTTTAAAATTCATTATGCACTCCTAAATGGACCTCCACTGCGCAAATTGTGCTCCTAAATCAACGTTCAGGAAAGGAAAATGGGGTCAGCAAGAACTCCGTTTATTTCATTTCCAGTAAGAACAGCTCATTTAATTTTCAGCATTGAGGAAAAACAGAAAACGCACACATACGACCAAATCTAATCTCAGCTGAGTGTTGAATGTGTCACTCCCTTTATTCCAGCTTCCATTCTTTTCAGGAGACTCACTTTGTTTTTCCCAAATAGGTAGATTTATTTGACAGTTATATAAAACATATGACATAAAAAAGCATTCACACAGAATGGACAAGCACTTAAAATGGCCAAGAGTTAAAAACAAAATAAAGCCCATATATGCACTAGTATTCGGTCGGCTGCCTTCACACATATGACGTCCCATTGTTAAGCCATAGGGTTTAATATCATGTCGACCCACCCTTTGCAGCTGTAACAGGTTCCGCTCTTCTGGGAAGGCTTTCCACAAGGGTTAGGAGTGTTTATGGGAATTTCTGGCCGTTCTTCCAGAAGCACATTTGTGAGGTCAGACACTGATGCTGGACGAGAAGGCCTGGCTCACAGTCTCCGCTCTAATTCATCCCAAAGGTGTTCTATGGGGTTGAGGTCAGGACTCTGTGCAGGCCAGTCAAGTTCTTCCACACCAAACTGGCTCATCCGTGTCTTTGGAGTCCAGTGGCGGCGCTTTACTCCACTGCATTCCACGCTTTGCACTGCGCTTGGTGATGTAAGGCTTGGATGCAGCTGCTCGGCCATGGAAACCCATTCCATGAAGCTCTCTACGCTGTTCTTGAGCTGATCTGAAGGCCACATGAAGTTTGGAGGTCTGTAGTGATTGACTCTGCAGAAAGTCGGTGACCTCTGCGCACTATGCCCCTCAGCATCCGCTGACCGCTCTGTCATTTTACGTGGCCGACCACTTCGTGGCTGAGTTGCTGTCGTTCCCAATCGCTTCCACTTTGTTATAATCCCACTGACAGTGGACTGTGGAATATTTAGTAGTGAGGAAATTTCACGACTGGACTTGCTGCACAGGTGGCGTCCGATCACGGTACCACGCTGGAATTCACTGAGCTCCTGAGAGCGACCCATTCTTTCACTAATGTCTGTAGAAGCAGTCTGCAGGCCGAGGGGCTCGGCTTTATACACCTGTGGCCATGGAAGTGACTGGAACACCTGAATTCAGTGATTTGGATGGGGGAGTGAAAACTTTTGGAAATACAGTGTATTTTCATTGTCGTCCTCAGAAAGATATTAACTGTAATTAGTCAGGCAAAAACAATGAATGAAATGTTTTTAATAGTTTTAGTGATACAGCTGCACATTATTTAGTGGCCATTTCATTTAAAGCATATTTTAAGCTACACTTTCAGAAAACAAGACCAATTAAATGGTTAAATTTAAATTAAACAATGTATCATTTGTTGCGCTTCCTCTAATTGCGTAGTTGTTTAGTGTAAAATAGTTAAGTAGCTCATTTGGGACTAATTTATTAAGATTTATTTTATTTTATTATTTTATTAAGACCTCCAAAGTTCAGTCTTAGAAGCTGGTTGATGATTTTCTGAAGTGATCAAACCCATTCAGTGGTGCTGAGGTCTGGACTCTGGGGCGGTCAGTCTATCGTCCAGCTTCTTTGTTCGGTGTGTCCGTCTCCTTTTCTCAGTGAGGTTCTTCTTGATCAGCTACACGTCCTTTCAGACCCACAGCGCTGAGTGGTCTTCTCACAGTGGAAGGATGGACAGAAACACCTGTGGATGTTCTCAGACCTGAAGCAGCTTGATCTTCTCCTCTCTCTCAGAGATCAAAGCTTTCAGTGCTGTTTATCTGACGGGGTGCAGTTTTGGGGTCAACCAGCTCTTCCAGGTGGTTGTTAGGGTTCCGGTTTTCTCTGTAGCTTTTTCGTAGCTCTGAATCTTCTGTGTAATCTCTTTAGAACTATCAAAATGAAGGTCTTGGCTGATTTGTCTGATCAACACAGTTTTAGATTAATTTCCTGTAATAACACTATTGTGTTGGCTTTCTTGGTGGATTGTCACATGTTTATCAGTCAGACTTTATCGGCGTCTACAGCTGCTGCAAACGCTCCCGTTGTTGTTGTTCTGATCTGATTTGGTGGTTGTATTGATGAGGACGTGTGAAGCGTTGGTATAAATTGGTCATAGTGTCCTCACAGAAGCTGATCAGAATGACTCAGCAGTGACTCTGACTTCTCTGCCCTTAGCCCTCCTCAGCCCCCGGCCGCTTTGAGCACTGAATCGGCCGCAGTCAGGGGTAGGTCTGAGAATGAATAAGGTGGTAATAAGCACCAATCGCGATCGAGGGAAGTCTCAGGGCGATCAAGGCTTTGAGTAGGACCAGTCACAGTCAGCCAGAGGTCTCAGAACTAATGAGGCGGTGATTAGGACCAGTCACAGTCAGCCAGAGGTCTCAGAACTAATGAGGCAGTGATTAGGACCGATCACGGTCAGATGAAGGTCTCAGCTCCAATCACACTTGGCTCCAATCGCAGTCAATCACAGTTGGGGTGATTAGGACCAATCACAGTCAGGGGGAGGTCTCGGAACTAATGAGGCAGTGATTAGGACCGATCACAGTCAGATGAAGGTCTCGGCTCCAAGCGAACGTTTTGGTGTAAGTATATTTTTACTTAATTCCGATGAAACTCGAGCCTGAACGCAAGGTGCATTGGCGAGGAAGGATGAAGGACTTTAAGGATGTGACTGAGTTGGCGCGGCTAGACGAACTGAGGAGAAAAGACCTCGTGTAGAAGATGAGTCCTCATCAGCGTCCAGCGTTAGCTCAGCTCATCTGAAGGGGCAGCTGTGGTCAATTCTTTGCATTTTTTTTTATACGTAATAAAACTACAAATGTTAATTTTTGGAATTGCCACTATATAATTATAAAAAATATTATATTACAGTATTTCAGGATGTTTTCATGATACACGATATTTCATGTTTTTATCATCTGTCTGTAAAGCACTTTGAGCTGCTACCAGCATGAAATGTGCTGTAAAAATAGTTATTATTATTTATCATTTTTATGATGTTTATTGGCTTTGAATGGAAGCAACAGATCCTGTAGTGACACTTATAAAAATACTATAAGACTAAACATAGAAATACAGCAGATTTTATTCAGTGTTTCACAAACTGCACCGCATTAAATCCAGTTAAACAGGCCTGATTGTGCTCTCTGTGTAATGAGGCATGTGGTCGGTGGTGTTTCAGTACTGAAGATCTCCACATACTGCTCAGAAGAGCATGTTGTGACCTAATCTATCACAAAAAACAGTAAAATATCAGCAGTATCATCTGAAATGTAAGTCCTCAAGTTTGAGTTCACCTTCCCTGCAGTGATCCTGATATCTGCACCTGAGCCTGAACCTGAGCCTGTACAGACAGTTGATCCTTCTCCACACCTGTTGATGATCACTCGATCGACTAGAAGAGCGCGAGAGAGAGGCGTTCTGAGTAAACAGGACCTGATTCAGCAGCTCTTCTGGGTTCTATCAGCAGGAAGTCCTCAATAAAGTGACTCACCAGAACGCCCAGCTACTTAATCCCTCCTGCATGTGGGTGATGTGGTCTGTGGGTGGGGGTGATTATAGAGGAAGATGCAGAAGGACACCTGTTATGTCTGGTTTCCTTAGGCCTGATCCCTCTGCTGTGTGCATGTTAACCTGATGTGAGCAGTGGCTCTTCTTCCAATGCAGCAACACCTTCCTCAGGATGTTCTCCCTCTCTAAGGAAGGAACACTGTGGGGCAAGAAATTAGAAACATTGCCTCATTTCCCCCCAAAATTACTGCATAATTAAACAGTTATGATGTAAACAGAGTCTTCAGAGCGGTTTGGTGTGAAACGCTCTGTTCTAGATAAACTTAGTCAGAACTGTTCACAGTGGTGGTGATAGGAACCAGACGTCCACCTCTAAAAGCTCCTCACAGAAAGGTCCTGAAATGGTTCTGAATTCACTACCTGATGACTGAGACGCTGTTTTGTGGTAGTTTTGAGACGATTTTGGCCCCCAAAAATATTTGAAATCCTTTTGTAGTGGAGGGCTGCATGGCAGTGGCTGTTTTACATGCAAGGATTTTCTCCAACCCGATTGAAGACATTCCGATTACAGATTAAGACTGAGGTGTTTATTCTCACTCTACTCAACATTCTGATGAAAATCTCTGTTTACATGCTCACTACAAGGAATCCGATCCAAATTGACGTGCATGCTTGGAGAACCGCTTAGTGTAGATGGTTACCATGACAGCGAGCATCACGTGAGATGAGCAGCAGTGAGCAGTGATTGTGTTTTTAACTGCTTTAAAATGACGTCAGACTCAGGAAAACGTCCTTCACACGTCCTTATTAAAGAAGGCAGAGAGGAAGACGTCGTGCTCTGAGACGCATAAGCTGGACGTCCGTCCCGCCGCCGTCTTTTAAAGATCAGAGCATGAACTTCGTCTCCTCTGCAGACCAGTTTCTGCTCCGCCGTGTTGAACGGTATAAACTCTCACTGTGACGCGACGCTCATGCAGAACGGACTTAAACTTTCCGATAGGGAATGTAATCGGATACAGACGCTTACACGGATATTATTCTTCTATTTAAGGGATTATTTAGAGGATTACCCACCTCGATCAATCGGATAGAAGCTGTATTCTGAATGGCTTCAATCAGACTAGTCTATTTTGATTGAAGTGTTTACATGGACGTATTCTGTTCTGATTGAACTGTTACTAAAAGAAACTATAGATTTTCAGATTTACCGCTAGTTCACATCATCAATTAAGGCCATTAATGTCAAAGCCTGGTCAAAAACAAGAAAAACCCACCTCTACAATAAAGCTCATTTCTACTAGTGTCCCTGTGAGATTTCCAGAAGTATGTTAGTGCGTTTTTTTGGGGGCATTTCTGGGGCATTCAGTATTAAACAGCTTGTAAAAGATATTCCATGTTTTATTAGAAGCTTCAAGCAGACATTATCATATGTCTGAGCTTATCAGCTTTCCAGCGACTCTTTCAGTAAAGGGTCCTGACTCAGGGTCCTGACTCAGAGCTGCTGTCACTGTTTTACATTCCTAACAACTAACCGGCTTGGACTACGACTCGTGTACACAGTCAGCGATGTATCTAGACCCTCCGGAAGAATTTGAGTGACATTTTTGGTTCTACACTAATTATTCTGGCAGTCAATGTAACGTGTAAGGCCTCCAGTCCAGCTCCTGAAGTCCTAACCAATGAGAGAGCAGCTCAGCTGTAGCAACACAGATACCACAGAGAAAACAATCCTGATTTGATCATTTTCTGTTGGCCGTTTTTGGATTTTAAGCCTTTAAAATAAACTCCAGCAGCACAGCTGTCTGATCTACTCGTACCAGCACAACACACAGTAACACACCTCCACCACATCAGTGTTACTGCAGTGCTGAGAATAGTACCTGCTCTGTGAGGGTCCATGGGGGTCCTGCCCACTGAAGAACAGGGTAACAGAGTATCAGAGAAACAGATGGACTACAGTCTGTAGCTGTAGAACTACAGAGAGCAGCTATACAGTAAGTGGAGCTGATGAAGTGGACAGTGAGCACAGAAACGAGGAGGTGGTCAGAATGTGATGCCTGACCGGTGTGTGTAAATTTGTTCCAGTGCATTCAAAACGGACTTTGTTTTAATATATGGATGGAGAGCAAATGGCCAGTTTTGGAAATTGAACCGTTTTCATTCAATATCAAACTCCTTTATTTCAAAATGTGATGAGTGTGCAGTTTTCTGTGATTGGGCCCTTTAAGAGGGTTTGCAGTTCTCCTCCTCTGCTCTGCTTCCATAGACAAGGTGGCATCAGAGAAAGAGAACGAGAGGAGAGGAGACAAAGATGGATATGAAGAGAGGGAGAGTGTTAGCGTTAGCAGCGTTTGTTTATCCACCGAGTGCTCAGCGAGGCTTCTGGTTGCTGTGGAAGACGGATGAGGGCTGCAGAAATATTTGGGTTGTGTTAAAATCGGCCGCTGTTCATCCACGGCATTTTCATTCTGTTCAGAGTGTCTCACTGAGCAGCAGTGGGTTCAGATCCTGGAAGGTTAAGCTTGGTAGTTACAGGAACACTGTTTATTTGGAAAATACAGTAAGAACGATGCGTTTTCTACATGTTCTTTCTGTTTAAACAGCTCCTATTAATTTTGTATGTATGTTGGACGAGAAGGCCTGGCTCACAGTCTCCGCTCTAATTCATCCCAAAGGTGTTCTATGGGGTTGAGGTCAGGACTCTGTGCAGGCCAGTCAAGTTCTTCCACACCAAACTGACTCATCCACGTCTTTATAGACCTGCTTTGTGCACTGGTGGGCAGTCATGTTGGAACAGGAAGGGGCCGTCCCCAAACTGTTCCCACAAAGTTGGGAGCATGAAATTGTCCAAAATCTCTTGGTGCTGAAGCTTTAAGAGTTCCTTTCACTGGAACTAAGGGGCCGAGCCCAACACCTGAAAAACACCCCCACACCATGATCCCCCCTCCACCAAACTTTACACTCGGCACAATGCAGTCAGACAAGTACCGTCTCCTGGCAACCGCCAAACCCAGACTCGTCCATCGGATTTCCAGATGGAGAAGCGTGATTGGTCACTCCAGAGAACACGTCTCCACTGCTCTAGAGTCCAGTGGCGGCGCTTTACACCTTTTAGAGTTGACTCTAAAGTGACAATCATGCGTATTGCGCCCCCTGTTGGAGAACGTTCATACGTCCACGCGCTTTGCCTAACTTTACAACTTTTAATATTCAGGGTTATCGGAGCTGCTTAAAATCTAATCAGTCCTCTAGTCCTCCCAGTTGTCTTTCCCAACGTGGTGATCATCCCCTTTAAATAGTCGCGTCAGCATTGTGGTTTTTGAAAAGCGTAAATAGAGAATTCCGTATAACGCTTGCGTTTTGGTTTTCAGCCAAGTGCGGCTGAATGTTTTGGTCTTGGTGGAGAGTTTTTGTTTTGGTGCGCACTAGAAAAGACTGTTTAGGTTAAGATTATCTGAAGGTCTTTAGCCGAGCGGAAGCTCGAGGAGGGCGCACCAAAAATGGCTGTGTTTCAGGGCTGTGTGTCCACTGATGAATCGTCTGCCCTGTGAGGTCACCGCAGTGTTTGTTATTGACCCTCCAGCTGGGAGTTTAATCCCGCTGAGCGGAGGGCTGGAGAGCGACAAACGTGTGTAAACGCCTCACATCTGCAGGTGTTCCAGTGGCCACGATCCGATGGAAGAAAAGTGAAAACGTGCTTTAAGCTCATTTGTTCGGTCGGTCACTTAAATAAATAATGACTGTGATTGACGGGTGATTGATTAGCTCGTTTTTGATCAAATACAGTCACATGGGAAGGTTTGAACAGACAGCGCAGTGAAGTATTTGGGTTTATTTACGGAGTTCAACACATTATATATTCCTTTTTTTCCCCCATATTCAAGGTGCCATAACTTTTTCACAGGCCACATTTTTGGTTGTATTTTATTCCGATATGTTAAATTCACCAAATCAACGTCGTCGTGCTTTGAAATGTGCAGCTGTGTGTCTCTGGAAGGGACGTGTAGCTCATTTTCACGCAGCGTGAAATTCAGGCCAAACGTTTCTGCAGACCTGATGTTTGATGTTTGAGGGGCTTTTGTTTTTGTGTTTTCCTGGTCAGCCTCTTATGCTTGTGGGTATGTTTTGGTTTGTCCATCTGAATTTACCTGACCAAATCATACGGCAGATTATTCAGTAACTTCATGAAATAAATCGAGTAATAAACGAGCAGAACGTGTGTTTTATGATCTCCACATATCACTACATGCTCACAATTTAACACTGAAGGCCAAAAATCTCCGCCGCTCTTTGTGTTATTCTCTAAAAGTGATGTTTCCAGAGCAGATCACTGAAGAGACGCCGTCTGTTTATAGTTTAGAGTCCAGATTTGGGGAAAAACGGGTCGACTTTCAGTAGAAAAACAAACTGAGTTCAGCTTCTTTTATTATAAGGGTTTAAAATGACGTCACCGTCTATTAGACTGGAGAGAAGAGCTACAGCCTCACACGACGCCCAGCTTCTGAATGGAGCTTATGGAATATGAACGTTATGAAGACGGAGTGCGGTTTGGGACCACCGGTGGTCTCGAGGAGTTGAAGAGGTTAATGGGACAAAATTCAGAATTTGATGTGATGCTTTTGTCTTTATATATAATAATTCACAGCCGCTGTTTCGTTGTCAAATTTAACATATAGGGAAAAAATGTATATTTCATGTTTTATTTTCCCGTTAAACCCGGCTAATAAATAGAAATCGTGTAATAAAATTAACAGAAAACGTCGTATTTACTGGAGGTTTTTTACAAATGCGTGCGACTGTATCGGAAATGGTCATCATGTTTTCAGTGATATTAATTTTATGAGGTCCTTTAAGTTCATTTGTCGTTGTGACCTCACGATTTGGGCAATGTATCTATTTTTGATTGATTTTTTTCGGACCACTGTGACGCTTAAGACTTGACTGTGATCGATTAAACATCTAATGCTTGCGAAAACTGATTCAGGGATCAATTTAAATTCAGTTGATCCATCCATCCATTCTCTAAGCCGCTTCTCCGTCAGGGTCGCGGGGGGATGCTGGAGCCTATCCCAGCATTCATAGGGCGGAAGGCAGGATACACCCTGGACAGGTCGCCAGTCCATCGCAGGGCAGACAGACAGAGACAGTCACTCACACCCAGGGGCAATTTAGCACGTCCAATTGGCCTGACTGCATGTCTTTGAACTGTGGGAGGAAACCGGAGAACCCAGAGGAACCCCACGCAGACACGGGGAGAACATGCAAACTCCACACAGAGAGGACCCCGGTCACCCGGCCGGGGAATCGAACCCAGACCCTCCTCTCTGTGAGGCGACAGCGCTACCCACCACGCCACCGTGCCGCCCTTTATTAAATTTTTTAATTTTTTTTTTTTTTTTTTAAACCTATTTACTTAAATATTTACCTTGAAAGACGCGTCTCGTTTAAGGTTTAAAGGGAAAACCTGAGGCCAGGTTTGACTCGAGATTAATGCACAGAGCCCGTTTTCACTGAGAGCAGCGAATCCGTTGTTTTGGACCGAATGTAGCCAAACTGGCCAGGTCAGCTGCTCTGTGAGGGTCAGTTTTACACGTAGTTTTTAAGGTGGTGCTGAATGTTGAAATTAGGGAGTGATGAAAATTGCAGCTCTTGCGATTTGAAAATTTCCCCTTTTTAAACTGCAATTTTTAATAACTTAGTAATTTGAATAAACCAACATTAAAAAGTAAACCATAATATTAGAAAGATGTGAAGGTGAGCATGTTTTTTATCAGATATGGGGGAAAAAGTGTGTTTTTACTGTTGGCAGCATTTTGTTTTCCTTTTTAAATTCACCATTTAATCAAATAAACAACCAGAATAAACATTAAATATTGATAATATTGATAGGTGTGAAAAAAAGCCGCTGATCGGTCAGGAAAAGTGGAATCATGTGTTAAATATGTTTCTCCTGTGATGTGATTTGACAGCTGCTAGTGGATTATGGGTACAACTGCCAGCGCTGCGCCCCCAACCACGCCTGAGAGTTTCCACGGCAACGGGATGATGGACGGCAGGCAGTCACTAGGCAACGCCTCCTTAAAGACGGTCAGCATCCACAACAGCAAGGCCAAGTCCATCATCACCAACAAGGTGGCCCCCGTCGTCATCACGTAAGACCCGCCTCCCATTTTAAACCGCACACAGACTCTAACCCCCCCCTCCCCCGGTTTGGGTTGGTGGTCCGCAGTGCAGGAGATTAGACCCTCTGTCATCCCGCAGAGCGACGCTGATGTGAGACGTTCCACCCAAACGCACAATATTTGATCTAATGGAGGAAGTGTGTGTTTGGGGGGGGGGGGGGGGGTGTTTACTCAGTCCTGATGTGTGAAAGTCAGACACCTGACACCCCCCCCCCCCCCAAAAACCCCCACACCTCTCAACCTCCCAACCCAAACCCCACACATCCATTCTTTCCTCTCCACCTCCTCGTCCT